>NC_056742.1:290994556-291132263 GCF_019279795.1 Protopterus annectens
TTCTAAGCTGCTTCCAAAATTCAAAACTCAATTTCAGACAATTCCGTAGAGTTAACTATGTCACCACTTCGCAAATTGTGGGGTTGCACATGTAGCACTTGGAACAGAAAACTGTGTTTTTCGTGCCTAAGCATATGCTTGGCAATAGCACTGCATGCATCAGACCTGGCATAACAGTAAAGATGGTCCCTAATCCGTTCCCGTAGGGATCTGTTGGTCTTTCCCACGTAAAACACAAAACAAATTTGACAGTATGCCACTAGTTTGGAAGTCTACAGCAGACCAAGAACTTACTGAATTTATAGTTGAAGATGCTGTATCATCCCTGCCTTGGGCAGAATTTTTGATCCTGGTGCAGTGGATGTAGCTATGCAGCTGGAGAATTGACTGCAGAGCTTCCCTCCACTGAGGAGAAGTTATCATATTTTTTTTCTGGGTTAAATTTGTCAGGATTAAAATAACCATCCCCTATTTGTAATTTTGGTAAATTGATTAACAAAATTGCATGACCGTGATTTATGCCACCTAGAGAAGGGGAACAAAATCCCCTTTTTGTTTAGCTTGGAAAAATTCACATTAAAGTGTGCGTCACCTGTTTGTCACTAGAAGTTGGAGTCTGCAAGTGCCTCTTTTTGAGAGTCTCTAGAACGTGTACGACTAGCAGCATGAGAGGAGAATGAAGAGGGACCCACCCGTGCAGCTGAGGAACAAGTAGCTCTCTGAGAGGATGGTGAAGCAGGCAGGGTAGAAGAAGTGACAGTAGAATGTGGTTGAACAGGAGGGGGGTGCAGTGGGCACCACTAATTTAAGGACACATTCATCTTCTGATGACTCATGCATAAGTTGCATTTTCTAAAGCTCTCTAACGGGATAAAGTCCAGGGTAATCCTATCCTTGACAAATCTGAATGCTTAAGGTGAGTGATGGTCTTATTAGCAGCTTGTAACTTGAGTTTTTAACTTGGCTGTGTTATGTTTTAAGTTGCGAACAATAGATTATTTTTCTCTATCTTTAGATTATACCTGCCAGGCATTAAAAGCTGACCAGCAGCTGGCAGGGACTTTATTGTCTTTTTCGTCAAGCTGTTTTTGTAAGTTTAACAATATATCTTTATCTAACTTCCTGCAGGTGGAAAGATTTATTTGCCATCTTTTTTAGTCAACTCCTGGCGTTTGCCTAAATACAGGCATCTGTCTTTAGTGCACTTACAAAACATATGTCTAGCAGGCATGCCATACTCAGGCTCTTTTAAAGATGCCACATTTGCTCCCATTGTAAAAAGGTTTGCACTGATAATGCAAATGAGAAAAAATATCAGACACTCATGCTAAACCTGCAGTCACACAAAAATGGCACTTGACCGACTACAGGTCTACTAAGAAAGAAAGCAAATAAAAAAAAGTGTTGTGATCTGATCCTTTTGAAAAAATACACTCCACAGAAAACTGTCAGAGAGCCCAGTAAAAGTGCTTTTTCTTTAGAAGCAGCCCCCAGACGTACATAAAAATCTGAGTCATGGCACCAGCTGTTACAGTAAAATAAAAACTTCAGTCTATTAGCAGATCAAAGTACTATTTTTATTTTATAGAAAAATCACATATGCGGGAGACGGTATTCAGGAAGTCATGTCTCCCGAACAAAGGATTCTAACAGTGCTATATAAGAATTCTTATCAAAGTAACACATTTTATCTACAAAACCATTGTTAATAGCCAGTAGAAAACTAACAAGACGGTGCATTTCATCCATCGGACCACTGCCATTAATCCAATAGGAAAAATGCCAAGTTTAGTAAAAAATACATTTCATACTTATCTATATTTTATCCACATAAGGAATACGTTTCCTTTTTTGCTACGTGACTAAGAAGCAGTAGCTCAGGGAAAGGAAACTCAGCAATTTTGGCACCCAGTACTTTTCCATGACTTCAGGATGCCTTTGCAATTATGTGCGTCTGACTGCTAAAACACATGCATTTTCATTTAACTCTCTACACAAGCAACTTTGCTTTTATCTGTACAGGACTGCCCCATTCAGAAAAGATTAACAGTTATTTTGGTTCTTTCTCACACAGTAGATTTGGCAAGAGGCTTTTGAAAGTTACCTGTCATGATGGATGTCTGCATTTCTGTTGTCTATACCTCTATGCTGTAGCAGATTCAGTTTCTGTAGCCTTTTTCAAGTCATTGTCCTTAGATGAGCTTTGCCAAGTTGCTACTTGGTCTTCAGTAGATACTTTTGTCAAACATTATAAAATTGGACTATGTTTTTAGGACCAGGGCATCTTTTGGTGCCTCAATCCTGAAAGGTCTTCTGTCGTGAGCCCACCTAGGAGTTCAGTAGCTGGAGATTTTGACCCAAATGTTGGATTGGATAAACCGAATGAATAGGATTTGGAAGTTATGTACTTGCTATAATAGATTCCTCAATTCCAGTCTGTTTGATATGACAACCCACCCTCCTTCCCCCTGCTCTTATCTGTCTCTGAGGATTTTATTGCCGAGTCAGGGGTAGTAAAGAGATGTTCTATTTGGGAGCCAAGCTCTGTCTGAGTTGGAGTAAACCAGGGCACTGTGGGTAAGAAAAATTTGTCATGGCTGTGGGCTGGAGCACTAAATTGATCAGATCTGAGCAGGAACCCGAGGACCCACATGTATTCAATGGACTGGAATTAAACCCTCTGTTGCTATGGTAAGTACATAACTTTTCATTTTCCAAAAGTATACTATGTGGGGCCATAAAATCCCACCTCAGGATTTACTTGATTTATGGGTGGTCTGCTTAGAGGTTTGTTTGCGTCATTTGAGATGTACGTTTCTTTGGATGTAGGGCTTTGGGGAACAGCAGGAAGGAGTTAAACGTTAAAGGCCTCCTCCACCAGATACAGAAAATACAAAATACAAAAAAAACCCTGTGGACAGAAGTGGCAAGAACAAAGATTTGGAGTTAAGTCTTTGGACCTGGTCCCACTTCTGACCGTTCCCAAATTTGAGGAGCATAGGTCCTGAGCTCCATTGTACACTACCCAGAACTGATAGATCTGATTATTATCCATAATTCCCGTAAAAACAATAATAGGACAATTGAACCATCCCTCAAAACCTTTCTCCGCTATCTCTGTGCGATCCTTCAAGTCTTACATAAGTACAGCTGATGTGGATTTGTATGACATGATGCTGAAATTCTTAGACCCAAATGAGATGGGGCTGTTTCATCCTCTTTGGCTCCGTGGGTGGCGGTATCCATACACAGCCCCTCAATGGCTTACATCTCAGCTCTGGTGTCATCATAATGGTTGTTCCTCTGGGATCCTGTAGCCTTGAGACAGACATACTATACTACTTTGACTATGGGATTTATTGCTCCAATTCATTTGGCTCTGGCTTCATCAGAGCCATTTGAATGTCTGTCCCAAGGACTCTAGATGGCACCTTCTGTTCCACCTGTGTGTTTTTGCCACTACCTTTTTATTATAGGCCACAGTACTTCCCATGGAAGAATCAGCTTTGAAGATCAACAAGGGCATCCAGGAGTCAGTTGATTTTTACCTCTTCTACTTGTAGTCCATTAACAGAATCTTCCGGCATTGTATTAGCGGTTGTGAACCTTCCATGGGAAGTTAAGCATCTAGGTCTTCCTTTGTGTCAAAATAACTATTTCCCAGTAAAGGTGTTGTTAAAAATCCAGATGGTCTCCATGGAGCTCCAGTAATTAGCACAGGTTCTGCTTTTCTGAGGGACCATAGAGTGCATAGCTGTTTTAGAAAGAAGCAGATGGTATTTTGTTTTCAACTTTACCCAGTCTGAAGGCAATGATAAGGCTTTCATTTAGTCTTTAAAGATTTCTCAGCAACTTAATTGTAATCAGTATGTGAAATTATGTAGTCACTTTATAGGATGTCCATACCCTTTCTACCACTGGGTGTTTGAGAAGTGTCACTGACCATGATGGCTGCCTTTTTGATCACAATGCCATCTGGGGATTTCTCAAGAGTTTCCTTTGAGTTATTCTTTGGGTATTTACAATTATTCAGAATTAGCTATTTGTGTTTTTTATTCATTTTTAGCTTAGTAAGATGACTAAAAACAAGTGTCCCAGTTCAGGAGTGATCTAAGAGCACTGTTTGCTTAAGTGACTTGCTCATTCACACAGTTGAGAAATGAAGGTGGAAGAGCTTAAACCTGTACCCTTAACTGCAGGAAGTAGGCCATTAACACCTTGGTGCCTTAATCCTGACTGCACAGAATGTTTACTATTGTGTTTGCCTGAGTCTTGAAGGTGTTGCAGGAGAAGTTGTTGCATTTAGTTGCTTGTGGGCTCTTAAGTGACCTCAGTGCTAGCAGTTAGTTTTAGGTCGTTTTTTTTGGTCACCAGTGGATTAGGGTACTTCAGTGGATAGTGATGCACCAATTTTTATGGTGTTAACACATCTTCATGAACTTTCTGCATTGTGTCTCTGGCTCTAGAGCAGTGGATTGTGCCTGCTAGTCTCATTGTGGGGTTACTGTTCCTTCAGCTGATCCTTTCACAAATCCATGGTGATTTTTTGCTTCACTGGTGGGTTGAGGAGTTCACTTTTTCCCCCTAGCTGAGGAAAGAGGACCTTCTTGAAGAGTCTTAATGTCAGCTTACCGAAGCTAAGTGCATTGTCTCTTAATCTTTAGTCATTGAGAGAGTATGAAGATCAGAAGCTCTTCAATTGTGGGTACGCACTAGGCTATTCTGTGGTAATTAAACTATGAAGCACAGGCTCCTATCCCCAATGATGAGATAATGTAGGTATAATAGTAAGTAATAAACATGGCATCTGTTATTATTACCTTTCACATCAAGTTGGGGGGGTACGTATGCTATGAGTTGATGCAAGTGGGACGGTAAGCCATAAACCTGGTGTTTTTCTTATAGCCTGTCACCGAGGGTGAGGAGTATTAGGTGGCAGACTCTTATTTGCTGTTCTAGATGTTCTGTGGAATTGAAGATGAGGAATGTGCAAGTGGGTCAACCCAGTGTGTGACCAGTGTTCAACATGGAAGAAAGTGATCTTCAGCCTGTTTTGTTCATTATGGAAGGAGAAGCTGATTATGGCAGCATTCTCCTTTCCTTGACATGAATATCCTTTATACCTTTCTGATTGCCAAGCCTTGCAGCTAACATCAGAGAAGAAAAGCTGTTTCTTGTCACCTTTTGATGGCTGTGAAGGGAATAGTTTCAGCCTCTGGCTTGTTCATCAGCAGAAGAACCTACCCCACTATGCCTGTTAATTCTCCTCATTCAGGACAATATGCTACTTTCCCTGCAAACATGGCTGCTCAGTTTTAACTTCCTGCTGCTAGACCTCATGATGCAAGTCTCGCAGGTGATTGAAGCTGCCAGGAAGCCCTCTAGGTGGCAAACGTACTGCGCAAATTAAGGGGCTCTCCATTTGGTGGATAAGTATTCGGTGCTGC
Source organism: Protopterus annectens (assembly GCF_019279795.1). Classification (NCBI taxonomy): domain Eukaryota; kingdom Metazoa; phylum Chordata; order Ceratodontiformes; family Protopteridae; genus Protopterus; species Protopterus annectens. The sequence goes on from NC_056742.1 coordinate 291,000,004, forward strand.
TTCAGTCAGTCTGCAGTTAATCCTGAATTAGTAATGTCCCTGTTGTACTTTCACTTATGCAATTCTATTTTTAAGGTGTATGTTTCTTGTACTTATGTGCATGTCAACCTTTTTAAGGCTGAACCCGTGCTTCATCACCATTTTGTCAAACATTTCTTCAAGAGGTTTTGTTTCTTTGGAAATTGTTTGAGCTGTTCACCCCCTTATGACTTTAATTTTTATGAATGACAAGTGTACCTGTACCCAGTTTCATCTGTTTCTTTATCTCTGCTGTTCATCTTTTGGAAAATGCCTTTAATATTTGCATAGAGCTTCTTGTAGTTGCACTACTTTATAGAGCGCCCTTTTGTTTTTCTTCAGTTGACTAGGGTTCAGTAGCCTTTAAAACTTAAGTCTCATTTGTTTGTGAAATAAATTTCTGAAATGTCCTTAAGCCAGCCTATCCCCTCCTGGTTTAATTTCTGCAATAGTATTTGGGGCAGAGAAGAGTCTTTTATACAAGAAGGATGCATCACCTGCATAGATCCTTACAGAAAGAGGTGCATGTGTTATGGACTACAGAAAAGCCAGACCGATTTCTCAGTTGTGGGTTTGGGGGATATCAGAGTCAAACCTGTCTCACTGGATTGCTTAGCTGCATTCTCTTTTTCCTTCAACTGATGAACTGCAAGGTAAAAATGCAGTCAAACCACTTCAGTAAAAACAAAATGAAAACTCAAGCAAAGCTAACCTCTTGTATCAGCGACACATGGGATTTATGCAAATGACCCTTAGGAACTAGCGTTGCCACCCCTCCGTTTTTTTTCCGGAGTGCCCGGAAATCAATAGGGCACTCCGGTTCTCGCTCTTGGAGTCCGGAAATAAGTTGTACGACGTCAGCGCGTCTGTACGACAAAAAAAAAAAAAAATGACATTGCCGTCTTGGACTCTCTGTTGATTGGCTGCTTGCTGCAGAAGAGGCTCATGCAGCAAGCAGCCAATCAACACTTAGATTTGCAAGTCAAATCCCCGCAAAGCCCGCGAAAATTAGGGGATAAAAAGCGGTGCTCCAGCTATACTTTTACCTTTTACTGTCAGTACAAGGTCGGTACGTAAGGTCTGAAATTTCTTGCTGGTTCGGCTGTTCGGGCCGTCTTCAGTGGATTGCCTGGTGTGGTGTGCTGGTTTCATTTGCAGCTGCTGCCTGGAGGAGCCTGGAAGGATTGCCCTAGCCCTGCTGCTTGCCTTGCCTTGCTGGAGTCTTGCCCTGCCTGGAGCCTGGAAGGATTGCCCTAGCCCTGCTTCTTGCCTTGCTTGCTGGAGTCTTGCCCTGGAGAGGTGCTGTGGACTGGCCGACTGGGTGGTGTTGTGTTCCCCTGCCTGCTTGCTGGCCCTTTGTTAGCTGCCTGTTCTCTTCTGGCTGAGAGCTTGTTTAAGGAGCCCTGCTGCTGCTTTTTCCTGGAGGTAAGTTGAATTTTTTTAATGGATGAATTCTTTGGAATTAAGGTAGACTTTCAAAGATTAGTGTGACAAGGGGAATGAAATATTGCCAGCACAGCTACTAGTGAATTTTTTAAATATTAAATTTATATTAATTCACTAGCTGTGCTGGCACTATCTCATTCATTGATGGTGACAAAATGTGTGTAACTGTATCTAGATGTTCAACATGTGGTGATTATTAACTAGAACAATTTCTAGTTTGTAATCACCACATCTACCTTATTCTTTATCTGTAGTTTGTAGTATACTGTCTGCAGATATATATAGGAAGGGTTTGTTTGGCTGTTTTTAACTGCAGTTAGTGTAACTATTTTTCATGTGGGTGCACTTTGATTTATTATTTTTCATGTGGGTGCACTTTGATTGTATACTGACGGAGTTATATAGGGTTCTTGCTATGATTGTAGAGCTATGATTGTAGAACTATCATTTCTCTAGTCATCACTGCTATGTTTACCTTGATCTGCATTTTATAGGGTATACCAAAGCTGTTTTTACTGCAATGTTTTAAATATTTCATCTGGTTTTGGACTTGGTTACAGTGAATATATAATGACTACATGATTTGTATAGGATGCTTGGACTGTCGATCTGTCTTTTCTAGTCTGTCATCACTGTGATGTTTACCTTGACCTGTGTTTTTCTTCCTAGGGTGTCTATGTCTAGGGTGTATAGTCTTCGTATTGTAGTGAGGCTTAAATGTAGCCTTTTATCTAGCTTGTCATCAGCACTGTTTACCTTTATCTGTGTTTTCTAGGGTATACCGTCTATACCAAGGCTTAGTTCATTTGATGTTACAGTGAATATATGACTACATGATTTGTATAGGATGCTTGGACTGTAGAACTGTATTACTTGAGGCTGCTAGATCAAATGCCAAATATAGCTTCAAGTATAAGCAATGATTTCTAGCAAAACTGTGAAGATACTTTAAACAGTTGCTTTTCTTTTACTATTGTGTGTGGTGAACCCTTAATGTACTGCTTTGAATGAACTGGTGTTTTTAATATCTAAGTAATTGTATTTCCATTTAGTACTACCTGTGATATTAGACTTCGGCTTAGTTTTCCCATGCTCGTGTGTGATGTACTGTTGTATGTAGTGAACCTTTGAATGAAGTATTGCTAAATAAAGTTTTTTTTTAATTTACTTTTGACTCGGTGCACATTTTTCTTCTTATTGGTAACTGTATGTGATATTAAAGACTTGTGCTGAAGGGTGCTAGAGTAAAGGGGTGTGGCTATTAAAGGGAATGGGTGTGGCTTGATTGGGCATGGGGCGGGGCTTGTTTGTCAGGAAATGGCACAGTAGAAAGGTGGCAACCCTATTAGGAACATCGGGTGTTTTAGCAAATTGGTGATTCTGAATGCCCATGACTTGTTTTGTCATTTTAATGGACAATTTCAGGCAAATAAAGCCAAACCCCACTAGCTGTGGATATGCATATTTCGGCCTTGTTATGGCCACATCAGTACAGCACAAGCAGAGTGTTGACTAGGCATAAGAAACACAGTGGGATATAACAGCCTTGTGTTTATTATGCCTAGTCAAACACTCTGCTTGTGCTGTGCTGATGAGGTCATAAAAAGGCTGAAATATGCATATCCACAGCTAGTGGGGGGTGGCTTTATTGGCATGAAATTGTCCATTAAAATGACAAAACAAGTCATGGGCATTCAGAATCACAAATTAGCTGAAACACCTGATGTTCATAAGGGTCATTTGCATATATCCTATGTGCATCTGATACAAGAGGTTTGGGAGGTCACTCAGTGGAAGTTCTAGCGTTGCTGGAGTTTTCATTTTGTTTTTACTGATTGGTTTTTCAGTGACCTTCTCACTTATTGTTTTAGTCAACCACTTCATGAATGTACCTGCTTTCTTTCAGGACAGACTCTCTTGAACATTAGTACTTTGATTACAGGTCATTCATTCACATCTTTACTTGTCATTTTTACTTGGACTGTGAACGTTTTTGTTACTTTATTGATTAGAGTTTGTGCTTTCTGATTTTCTTTGCAGTGCTTGGGATTTTCTGTGCTTGTTCTTTGTTTTGGGGGTTTACTGTGTTGTAGGGCCTACGCATGATATCCTAGAGTAATATGTTTTGGCGTCATATGTGCTGGCACATCATATTTATGTCTGTTTACAATATTGAAAATTACTGTGAAATGTGGAGATCAGAAAAGAAAATCCCAACAGCTGCCTACTGCGGACATCTTAAACAGTCTGGTAGGTTGGGCTGACGCAACTGTTTCAGTATATGTAGGAACAGCTGCTTTTGTATGCTGATGGGAGGTGCATAAATAACACCTGCTGTGTTCTGATAGACCTTTTTAATCCAAAATCTGTTTTTTGTAGGAAGTATCTTGTCAGCAGTACTGTTTTAACTTTGCTTTTTAAAATTTCTACTTTAATTGCATATTGAAACTTGAAGTTTTTTTTATCTTAAGCTGTACTGAAACATTTTTTTTTTGGTTGTTGAAGCAATTGTAATTCAACAGTGCATCCATGTACTTTGTATGTTTTAGGTTTCTGAAGATGAGGTACATTTGCCTTTAGTTACTGAGACTTCAGCAGCAGTTCATTCCACACTGCAAACAGAAAGGTATGATTTTATTTTTCGCTGTAACATGTAATTACACACAGTATACATATTCCTGTCTGTCCATTAAATCATTCAAATTGGCTTAGCCCTGTTTAGCAGCTACCTAGCTAGGTCAGAATTCTCTTGGCAATTAATAAACTCCTCTGTACTGCCCCATTGACTTAACCCTAAATGCTTCTTTCTGCCTGAGGTGGAACAAATGCTTATCCCCCATTCAGGCATGGCATTATTTTTGCTACAGTTTCTCATTTGAAGTGTACACTTGGAGAAAGAGTGCTAGAAATGGTCATATGATTCTAAGCATTGAATTTAATTTCTTACAAGTAACTTGTTTTATTGTAGTATTGTACCGGATTACTTTAGTTTATTTTGTTAAAAAATGACAACTTGTTGCTATTTTTATAGTATTTATCTAGACTGTGGTCATAGTTAAGCTTAGAGATTGGGAGTAGTTTATTAAAATAATGTGTGCAGTTGTGAATTAAAAAAAATGTGTTTCAGAAAACAGCCTGACAGCAAAAGCCTTAACTGCAATTTTTTTTTAAGTGACACTTAATGTGACCCTCCATAAAGAACATGTAAGTATGAATGCTTAGTATAAGCAACTGTTAGGTATTTAATTCTTTCTTAGACCTGCTTTGGAAATTCTATTTTCATTCAGTCCTTAACCTGTGGATTTGGTTCCAATCCACTAAACCAACTTGGCCACTACCATAGCTCACGGTAACCAAAAAAACTCTCGAGCTTATCACTTACCCACAGTGCACCTGTCCTAGTTATCTCAGGTCTCATTTGGTGCTTTGCGAGTTAGATTTGGTTACCAGTGCTTTCGAGCAAGATAAGTTAATTATTTTCTTTTCCTTTTAAAACTTTAAGAAAATGTGTTAAAATATTTTTCCTTTATCCCTTCTCTAACGACATAGTTTTGAACTAAGTCCCTATCAGTATTCTGATTTAAGAACTCTCTTTACAATTCTCGTACAGTAAATACTTTTTCAATATTATTGGTGGTCTCTTTCTTCTACATGTTGGTGTAGCCTGCTAGTTATCATTGATAACTCCTTTTCTGTTTCCTTTTCATCTCTTAAATATTTTTGTAAATCCTCCCTTTTCTGTTACATCTACCTGTTGGCACGTGAATGCTTGTGTGTATGAGAATGGTAGAGAAAGGCCCAGATGGGTTTTAAATGCTGAGAGAAGCATGGTCATAAAATACCTTATTTTCACTCTGTTTCCGTGTACTGTGTGGGACCCTTCCATCTTCAGGAGGACTGTTCCATCTGACATTCTGTTAGAGAGTTCTTGTTGAGAGAAAAAATAAATTAATATTGAAAAGCTTAATTCCATCATCTTTTGGTGAAGCTATATCTGGAACTTCTGAAAAATTTGAGAGGAAATCTGTCCTTTGTAGCCCTTCCTCTTCCTCCTCCTCCTCCTCCTCCTCCAGGCTTTTGGAGAAGGCCAAGAAGAGAATTGCATGAGTGCAGACGTTTCCTTCAGTTCTGACAGCTAAGAATTCTGAATCTTTGGCTCCATCAGAACAGACTTCAAAAAAGTCAAAGCCCTTGGCTCCGACTAATCTGTTGGACCCAAGAACAGAATCTAGTCCATCAGAACTGACCCTTTCGGCTCTGAAGACACAAAAAAAGACATGTTTAGGTGCTTTGATCCTCTGATCCAACACCACAGTTACAGGTTTTGATGAAAATTATTCTTCCAAGAACAACTTATTCACCCTGCATTGATCCCTTTCTAGAGAGACTTCCATCATCGTTCTTGGAGAGACCAAACTCACCTTCTGCAATGTCAGCCCATTTCTCTAAAAGTCTAACCAAAGATTATATTGACAGACTGATGAGAAAAATCCTTTGGGCACAAGGTATGACAGGCTCCACCGTTCCTAACCCGATCAGGTCAAAGATTCCATTCTTCAGCTACTCCCCCTTTACCGCCTCCTTTAATTTCACTTAGACTAAGAGACTCCGGTTGTGAGCTATCTGCTGCCATCTGTATTGAAACCGAAGATATCTTTATCTTTGGAATTGATTATTACTCTGAGCTGTTCGGTTCAGTCAGAACCGGAGACCCCTTGGGGCTGTACCTGTCCTGTTAGTTCCGAGAGGCTATAGTCAACTTCTGTGTTTTCAGAGCCTTCTGTGCACCTCAGAGCTTCAGCATGGATCAGCGCTGTTCCTTCTACTTCAAGAGGAATATATTCTGAGCAGGAGGTGACCTCAGTTCCCAGACCCACTCTTTCAGATCCAGGATCCCTCCCTTCTCTGGATGGATCAGCTTTCGAGGATGTGGAGAGGGCTGTGACTGTAGCAGTCAGTCAGTTGGCCCCTTCCTCCTTGGAACACACACCCCTGTCACGCCTGCGTTCAGAGTCTCAACTATTGCCTTCACAAGGACAGCAAGTACTAAAACCTCAGGAATCCCAAAAGGGAACACCCTCTTCTTCTGTTATTTCCCCAGAATATTCCCACTGAGAAGGTCTCCAAGAATTAGTACAAGAGGAAGCACTTGGCTTCCAGAGAGGAATCTATCACAGAAGACAAATGAGGGCAAAGGTTCCCCAAGATTACCTCCTGATGTCTCCTTTGGAGACGTCCCGGAAATCTTAAAACAGGTGATTGGCAGTCCAGCAGTCCTTCGTCTGAAGAGTCGGTGTACCTGCAAGCTTTTGGTATCTGCCTGTCTACCTCCTTGGTAACTCTGCCCACTGATAAATTCAGAGTTGGTCTCTCAGCTAGCATGGAGGGCCCCTAACATCATTGAACCCTTTTCCTGGAGATATGACAAAATTATCACTGCCCGGGAGGATAAAAAATTTCTGGTCCAAAGGTTTGCCTGTTGATGCCTGGGTCATAGTGGCAGCAACAAAAAATGAACTTGCTGAGGAAAGTTACTCTATCCATCCACTCAACAAGGAGTCTCAGGCGATGGATAGGTTTGGGAAACAGGTTTATGCTTCAATGACCTTTGCTTTAAGGTCCTCGAATTTCTTTGCGCACTTCACTAGACTACAGATGGATCTGATTAAGGAGCTTTCAGATACCCTTTCAGGATCTCTCTCTGACGAGGTTCAGGAATCTGTTGCCTCTCAGTTGGCTACCCTACAGTCCATATCCAACTCTTTCATGACGCTCATTTCTCATGCAGCCAAAGGGAAGACGAGAGCTGCGGGTTCAGGCATTGCCATCAGGAGACATGCCTGGATGTGCTTATGTGATTTTCCAGAGCCCTTCAAGTATTCATTCATCAGTTCTCCCTTTGATGGCACATCCTTGTTTGGCCTTAAAGTTAAAGAAACTTTGTCCAGGTGTGAGAAAGGTAGAAAGACTGTCTGCTGTCTGAGAATGTTTTTCCACTCCTCAGTGATCCTTTTCCAGGAATCTGTGAAGTGGAAAGATGTGGTTGAAGAAGTTGCAAGGGTCCTTTCAAGATACACACGTGCAGTTGGTTCCTCCAGGGGCATGGGGGGAACTTCAATGAATGACGCCACCCTCACAGCAGAGGAGGCCCACAAAACCAAGGGTACAGAGATTAATTCTTTGGTAAATCCTTTCAGCGCTCCTGAAATGAGGCCTGATTGTTTTCCTCCGGAGGCAGTTGGGGGTTGACTATCCCCTGCACAAGAGAACCTGGCTGGAAATAACATCAGATACGTGGGTGCAGAGGATCATTTTCCCTTCCACCCCACATTTGCAAAAGAATCCCTGATGTCCCACCTGAGCAGTGGGAGCAAGCAGTACTACAAATTCAAGAACTGAGAGAAAGAGTCATCCAAGAAGTCCTACCAGACCAGAAAAAATCTGGAAGTTATTCAAAATTCTTTAGTGCCAAACAAAAGACGGGACTGGAGACCAATTCTGGGTCTCAGTGTTTTGAACAAGTCAGTTCAAAAAAGTTCTAGATGTTTAGTACATTTTTCCATTTTTGGAACAGGACGACTGGATGTGCTCAGTAGACCTTCATCTTTATATGACAGTACACATCCTGAACAGGCGATCTAGAAGGGTTCTCTGTTTCTGGCTGGTAGCCAGTCAATTTTAGAGTTCTGCCCTTTGGTCTCACCACGATCCCGTGGGTGTTCAAGTGCGTGGCAATAGTAGTTGCAGCTAACTTGAGACTGATGGGATTCCAGACGTTTCCATACTTAGACGACTGGCTCATTACCGCTCTGACCAGGCATCAAGTATTAGAGGTAAGAGAGCAAGTTCTTCAGACATGTTGCTATCTGGGATAATCATAAACTACGAAAAATCTCACCTCGAACCAGCTCAGACCTTAGAGTTCATAGGAGCTATCCTGAATACAGACAGCAGCCTCTCTTCCCCCACTGAGATTACAGAAACTCAGATCACAATTCATGAAGATATTCCATAGCAAGAAAATATTTTCATGCCTAATTCTACAGGCTTTGGGGTCCATTATGGCAGCTATAATTGTAGTCCCTTTAGACAGATTTCACATGAGAATTTTGGAATGGCTGCTTGCAACACAGTGGTCAGTACTATACAAACCCATGTCAACTTTGCAGTCACAAACATTTGCAAGAGAGATCTCAAATGGTGTATTCCACTGGATCAAATTCTAAAAGGCTGTCCTTTCACCCCCTCCCAACCCAAGGCCACAGTGACAGGACGCTTCCCAGTTAGGGTGGGGGGGGCATTATCGTGGGAACACTGTCCAAGGCACTTCGTTCCCGCATAGAGGCCAACTTGCATGTCAGTGTCTTAGAGATGAGAGCAGTGCTTTTAGCATTGCAGGCCTTCCAGGATGCTGTCCCTTCAGGGACAGTTGCGATTCAAATCGGGAATATGTCAGTGGTTTGGTACATCAACAAGCAAGTAAGAGCCAGTTTCTTTCCCTTGTGTTGAGAAACTGTGCATGGCAGTGGGCAATCTCATCCAACCGCTTTCTCATGGGCATGCACATTCCGAGGAAGTCGAATGTGATAGCAGACAAACTGAGCAGATGCATACTCCTGCCTCACTTGTGGTCCCTCAATTCAAATGTGACTGATAGAATATTCCTTCAGTGGAGCCAGCCTCGTTGCAGTCTTTTTGCCTGTCCCCTAAACAACAAGAGCAGCAACTACTTTGCCCTAATATGAGGGGTGCTTTTGTCCACAGTTGGCCCTCTGATCTTTTTTATGCCTTTTCTCTGATTCCTCTAATTCCATAGTTTTTACAGAAAACAGTCAGATTGAAGAGCAAGGTATTCCTTATTGCACCTTAGTTTCCTTGACAAATTTGGTTCTGCTTCCTTTGGCATCATCTAGTTCACCTACCTTGGATTCTTGACCCATTTCCAGATCTTCTGTTCCGTCCAACAGGCATGATCCACCCAGACATCTTGAACCTCAAGCTGACAGCTTGGTTTCTCCAATTCCATTAATAGACAGACAATGTATGCTCTCTTCACCTGTCTGACACATACGTTTGGCTTCTCACAAACCATGTGCGTGTACACTTTACAATCAAGCAATACTTCATCTTGATTTTTACTGTTACTTGAGTGTTGTACTACTGTTTGAAGATTTGTCACTTGCTTCTTATAAACTTTGCAAAGCTTTTTTGTGAGGTGTTCTTCTGCTAAAGCCTCCTTACAAAGATCCAACCCCTCCTTGGGACCTGAACTTGGTGTTGCAAGCAATCATACAACCTCCTTTGAACCAGCAGCAGATTGTGATCTTAAGCTTCTGTCCTCTAAAACTGTTTTCTTAGTAGCCATAACTTCCGCCAGAAGCATTTCAGAAATTCAAGCTTTGTCTTGAAAACCTCCATATTTGATTTTTTGTAAGGATGGGAATACGCTAAGAACCATCTCTCTTTTCTGCCAAAGGTGGTTTCAGAAGTCAACATTAAACTATTAACCTACAAGATAATAAAGGTGAATAATTGCTTACACTTATTAAATGTTCATAGACAATTGCAGTTTTATCTTCACAGAACAAAATATATCAGAAAGTCTGTCCAGTTACTTATCACTTACTTACAAATACAAAACTAAGAAAACCTGTCAGTGACATTAGTTAAATGGCTAACAGCTTGCATTTGTTTCATCTGCAACAAGATGGGGATTGCTTTTTTCAAAACCTTTGAAAGCGCATTCAACTAGAGCCGTAGCAGCTTCAGCTGTCTTCCAGTCTAAAGCCTCCATGGATGATTCTTGTGCGGCAGCAGACTGAGCTGCTCACACACTTTCATTACTCATTACAAATTGGATCTGGTCTCTAGCAGAAGAGCATCATGTGGTTCAGTTGAGCTTAGGAATATTCTTCCTTGAGTCCACCCAGATTTTAAGGTAGCTTGGGACTTTGTCCCATAGGTTGAGGATAGAATGAAAATCGACATCAGATAAAGAAGTTATGTACTCACCATAACGTTCCATTTGTGTTGTCCATTTTCATTCTTCAGCTGCCCTCCTTCTCTCCCATCCCCATACCCTTGGATTTCTAGAGGGATGGATGACTCGCAGATTATTATCCTTGGTATGTAACACTGGTTCCAGATATAGTTTCAATGAATCCTTTATGACTAATCTTTCCTTTGGTCCATCAGTAAACTCAATCTGAGGTAACTGGAATAGGTGCATTGTGTGTCCGGGATAAGCTGGAGAATATTTTTGGTTAGCATGAGCTGTGGTAGTGACCAAGTCAGTTCAAAGGATTGGACTCGAACCCACATTGAGGAAGAATGAAAATGGACAACACTGATGGAACGTTATGATGAGTACATAGCTTCTTTTTAACCATTAGGACTCTGTGCACAGCACTTGAACTTCTTGGGAGATGTAGCTTTCTTAGGTTAACTAAGAACCTCCCATTTTCCATTCTACAACTTCTGATGAAGCCAACGAAAGGATGATGAAGGGAAGAAAAGGCACTAAACCCTTCTGTCTGCACAGGAATGATTAGATGGTTTGTTTACAAACACTGGGTTCTCCAAGCAAATGTAGCATGAAAGTAAGTAAATTTCTTACCTATTAAGGAGACTGCCTACTTTAATTATCAAGACAGAGTCCCTCCTCTAGATGATCATGGAATAGCTGGTTTGGGAGACATGACTCCACTACATGGCCTGGTCAAAGTGACCAATCTAACTACTTGGTTAGTGTTTCTGTAGCTCAGTGACCATAAATGAGGGTAGCTTGTAAAGTGCTCTGTGATATCTTGCTTTGCTATTGTTTCCTCGAGTTACATATTAGATGGGCAGCCTAATGCTGAGCATGCCTCAGCGATCGTGTGCCAAGGAAGATAGTGGGTAGTTTTGTACTGTCCTTCAATTACTTGAAGTGCTGGCTCTCTCTTTCTCCCTCTCTCTCACACAAATATCAAGATGCTAGATAGAGGGGGCAACATACGTTCCACTGTAAGACAACAACCCCAGTCCTTGCTTGTAAAGATGCCATACACTTTGGTTGGGCTGTTAGCCAGAAATATTTCAAAGTTTAGAAGGTGAGATTGTGGCCGATAAGAGCAAGCACAACTTTTTGTAGTTCTTAATCAACTTGAACACCTCGAGGAGTAAAAAGTACACCCCATCAGTGCTTTGCACATATCTCACCAAAGAACCAGCAACCTTTGGTAGATCCTATACTTGCTAGAAGGGGACCACAGGTATATTTTGATGTTTACATGCTTGAAGGGATTGAAGACATATGTGAAAGACTCTGCGGTCAGTGTTTGTTATTGATGAAATATTTGGTATCCATTAACTGCCAATGAAAAGATAGCAAAAGACTATGACAAGACCATAGTTGTCTGAGACACTTGTGAAGAATATTGATAAACCCTTACTCCACTTGATTTGCTTGACCATGAGCAGATCTGCATACAGCAGTAAACATGCATAGTTAACTGCTAACACACTAATGTGGCGATCTTGAAGGAAACCATCTTATCAGTAGTTTTGATCTCTATCTAGATTATAAAACAATAAATGGCTTATGTGTTTCGCTGCAGAATGCATCTGTCATGCATTCTGCATCAGAGAAAATGAGGAAAAGCTAGAGTCCTGTAGTCCTAGAAAGACCCAGAGGTGCCCCTATTGCAATGTGATGCAGCAAAGCTGTACCAAACATAACTGGCGGCTGAAAGCGACTTTAAAATAATGTTCACTAAATTCAACCTAGCTCTTAAGGGGTAAATCATAGAACCAGATAGACATCAACATTCCTTTATGGTGAACTGAGAAAGCACTCTCGTCTATGGGAGAAAAGAAAAATGAAACTAAAATGAAATATTCTTGGTGCAGGACCAAACTGAAAAATTCACCAAGACCCCACAGGGTTGCCATGTACTTGTAAAGAGAATACTGTTGCATGGCCTAGTGTAGCCTCCCTAATGCTGTCTTCCCTATTTGGGATGCTATGTGAGCCATAACACCACTAAAGGCCACCCTGGAATGCAACCATAAGTCCTTGTTAAGCCTCACTTGTGCCGTGGTGTGTAAGCTTTTTGTTGTAGATGTTATGCTTCACTGAAGGAGGTAGTAGAAAGGGAAATGAGTTAGAAGTGGCAGTTTTGCCACCCCATCAGCCATTCCAGACCACCTTGCTGAAGTCAGGAGAGATGAATTCATGTAATTAAGCAATGGTCTAACCCAAGCAGAGTAGAAAACTGCACACTGCTGAGCATGAAGGGAAGGGTATGGTCTCTTGACTCTGCCACAGTACCACTTTGGTTAGTGAATTTTATATGCTGGGACCAACTTTACAAATCAAACCAAAAAAAGTCAGACTGGATAGAAGTTGGAGTCCGTATGGGGGACTCTGTACAGGATAGTCCCTGTAGTCCATTAAAACAAGCACAGAAGGAATATACCTTCTGTAGTCTTTTATGTGGAGGCCAGCTGATGCTTATGGAAGATGATTAGGAGTGCATATAAAATTAAAAAGAGAGGCAAAGTAGTTGGGTGAAGAGATGTGCCTACTGTGAAAATACCATAACGTGGACCCCTTCCTTACATGTACTTCCAGTTAATTAAGTTATCCTTGTGCCAAAGGCACAAAATCACTCCATCAGAAGTTGGAGGAAACTAAACTTTAGTGACCAGGGCTGCAAAGGATCATGACCCTGTTAGTAGTTGTGAAACAAAGAAGCTTCCTTGGAACAGGAAACTAGCCTGTTAAGAATATAAAATACAGTTGAAATTGCAGACTGCATACATACACACATTCCTGGAGAGAGAAAAGCAGCCCAAAGGAGGTAGCTCTTTAGTATAAAACCCAGCATGGCTTACTCAACCATACCATAAGTTCCTGAGGAGGAGACCCTTTGAAATATGAATGTCAGCTGTAGGTCGTCTGCTTTATAAATGTATGGGAAATGACTAATGGTCATCATATTGATCATTGCTGCAGTGTAGCCTTAGCTATTTGGGTTATATCCTGCCAAAGATGCAACAGTTGTCCAGCTTTCAAAGCTTCAGGGCACCTTCCAGATGCCCCAAACTTTCAGCTTGAGATGAGCTGACTAAAAGACAAGTTTGGCCCCAAGCCCTTCTGAGTTTCACTGCTGCTGAAGAGTATGCCCCCCTAAGGGTTTCGAGGATCAGCAGTTTTCTTGGTGCTGTTCTTTTGATGGCAAATGTTACCTTTGGGGGAACCTTCCATTTTCTAAACATTGTCTTTGTTTTATTACTTTTCTTTTAAGGAAGTGTTATTTTAAAGCTAGAAGTTATGTATTTTAATGGACAGTTAAAATCAAAGTGCAGTGCGTTTGCCAACCAAAATAAGTAAAAGAAAATAAACACACCAACGGAGGTATCAACAAGGATACCCGTTTTATTGTTAGCAACCACAAAGAAATATTGAGTGCCTTTGTCCCTCCCCAGGGGACTGCTTCAGAATATATATAAAATCAGGGTACTCATTTAAATAGCTTACCAATCATAAACCAGTGGCAGCGTAAAAGATAATCACACGATATATAATTCACAAGTTAAACCAAAACCAAGCAAAAAGCTAATTAATATTATAAAAAAAATATCCAAACCATTATTTGAAACATTGTGGAACGTTACCATACCATATGTTATGAACTTTGTATCAGTTAAAAATACATAAAATTTGCTTTCACTATTGTTCCTGCAAAAAAATACATAGCCTGGCTTGTACCTTGTCAGCTTTTTCTTTTAAAGCTGGCATTATGGAAACGGAATCATTCAGTATGGGTGGGAGATTTGCAGCCAACCTCAGCTGCCATTGTAGCTCCCTTTTACACACACAATTTTTCCAATCTCCCCCTCTTGATTCAACACTTAGACTCTAGTATGTCGAACCTAAATCATCAGAAAGATGAAGGGACTAATTCAGGGTTTTCCCCTCAGACTTCTGATTCCGACTCCGAGGAGAACTCAGTTTCTGGTTCTCCCTGTGGATGCTTTTCTTTCTCTGAGACTATTTTAGAATGTGCCAGTGTTTTCCTTGGGAGAACACAGGTTTCTCAGTCCTTCAAAAATACTGTGTGTTACAAAAATGAATATCTAGAATGTTCACTCCTCCTGCTCTGCCTGTTACGGAGGATGACTGTTTCTTAGGTTCATAGGTGCCTACTAGGCTTACGACCCCATGGGCTTTTTAAGCCTAGCCATCCTTCCCAAAGAGAGAGTATCAAACCCTGCAACTTGTCTCTGTGAGATAAACTTCTTAACATAGCCGGTGTTAGGCACCCACCAAACCCACAGCCGTGGGAAGTCCCTGATTATCTCTTTGAATACAAGGGCCCCCACTCATGCAGCCAACTCACACACAGGTAGACATACAGGTTCTTGCACCTCTTCCTGCCTGTGCCATGTTTCATGTCACCAACATTTTTTTTCATTTAAAAATTCAAATACTGTTAATAGAATTTCCAGCTTTTTGCAGCATGTAAATATACTGTATAAATAGAACTGAATATGCCATTAAAGTATTTTGGGCCCAGACGTGTTCCACAATACCTGACAAATGCTGTCTTTAGAGGTTTGAATCCCAGAACGCGGAACAGGAATGTTGCACTTAATCATGGAATTGATCAGAAAATGTGCACTGATCAGTCCCTCTCACTGAAGATCCTTTTTATTGAAACCTGATATTTATTGAATGCATGAGTCACCAAGCAGGACCAGTGTTTATTGCAACAAGCTTAATGGATACAGCTGAGAGAAACTGTAAAAAAAAAGTAGAGACTGCAGTGCATCATTTGTATTGCACAGTACTGACTCTCTCCTTTTCTCTGTGTTTGTGGAGTCTCAGAATTAGTATATATAAGTACAGCCTGCCCACACATATACATAAGGGGTACAGGGGGCTTTTTGTAGCCTTGTACAAACATTTATATTTTGCCCACACTGTATTTAGCTGGTATTTTTTGTGACTTCGGAGGTAGGGTAATTTTTTTTCTTGCCTGTAGCTACCTTTGACGTCAGCTAAAAGCTGCACTCCATCAGGTCCTCTTCATTGAAACAAGGACCTGATTAGTTGCAACAGCCAGGGAAGAGAAATCTTGTAAGGAAGACTAAAGGCAGCTTACTATTGATGACCCTATACCACAATTTCAGGAATTAACATTATGTTCTACAGTCTTATAAACACAGTCATGCCACTATTATTAAAAACACTGATTGGTGACAACTTAAATACCAAGTTGTTTCCAGCAGCAACTGCAGAAGAATAGTACTGTTCAATTTGGAATTATTCAGATGACGTTTACTTCTGTGGAGATTGTGTATATCGATTTACCATGTGTTATCAGGTGGCAGTTGATATTTCTTATGATCTTAAGTACTGTATACACATGGCTGGATGTTATGGTAAGATGCTAGTGATCTTTATACAATTTCATGTAGTTTATCCAAAGCTACCAGTAAAGTACATGAAATTTATTTCTTATAACAGGTAATGGGTGTACACTGTCAACAGAGTGGGGGAGGCTGTTTCTGTAGGTGAAGATACCTTATGGTCTTACCTGGTCATTTTTAAACGGTCAGTAATCTGGTTTTGCAGGACTAGTGTATGTGTGTGAGAATTAAGCTGGAATACTTGGCTAGTATGTGAAACAAATCTGAAATATGTGATGTCATTGTTGTTTATTATGCTGACAGGCATCTGAGAAGAATGTAGTCAGCAATGTAGCTATAATTGTTGGGTTTGGTGGATGCTTGTGCATATAAATGTACACATTCACCACTGGCCAGAAGGCATTTTCAATGAATGTGAGCTTCAAGGGAAGAGAAATTTACTGATGGTCCTTCAAGGATGCATCTGCAGTCATAACATATGGGTTGTCCTGCCTCAGGCAGCCCTTCGGTCGGCCAGATTCCAAAGTCTGGGCCTGGCCTCGGCTGATGTCGCATTTTCCCCATCAGAGCTTCTGGGGTATAAAGGCATCAGCCAACGCCATTTTCCTCAGTCTTTCTTGCCGCGCGGTGCCCGAAGCAGAAGCTGTTCGCAAGTGCTGGTCGGTCAGATCCAGAGATTTCAGCTACCGAAGACTTCTAAAAAGCTAAGTACCCCGTTGGGGACACTTTCTTGCCTCAGCCGATGTCAGACAAAGTAAATAATTGTTTAACTTGTGGGAAACAAATACCTCATAAGGATTTCCACTCTTACTGCCTTCCTTGTTTAGGCCCAGACCACGATGTTTCAGCTTGTTTAGCCTGTGCCGCCTCCAACCGACGGACACTTAGACGTCGGTCGGAGTTTGCAGAAGACTTTTTTGGATCTGCTTTTGCATATAAAATGCCGTCAGAGACTCCGACTACACATTTAGCCAAAAAACGCAAGGAAAAGGACCAACACTCGCGGCCCGTGGTTTCGGCTGAAACCATGGTTAGGCCTGCCGCGAGTGTCTCTGTTTCGGCTGAAACAGAGTCTTCGGTTCTTCCTTCTGCCGAAAACATACCTCCGACAACCGAGGCCAGAGAGGCCCCGGCTGAGTCTGCTACAGAAATTCCTACCGAAGAAGCAAGCGCACAAGATCTGTCCGACACCATTCTGTTGGACATTTCTACACCTGCACGTGGGGCAGCTAGGCCCCCTGCTTCTATGTCTATTAAGGCCTTCTCCAGGGCTAAAGCAGCTAAGATTTCAAAAGCTTTACCAGCAAAATCTACCTCTCAGAGGCCTTCCTCAAATTCTCAGATTCTCAGCCTTGCTGAGGACCTTATATCTCTGATTAGGGGTTCCCAACCTCACCCAGACAGGGCCTCACAACCTCCTCCTGACAAAAGGCCTAGGACTGAACCCCCTGAACCTCTCTCCTCTGACTATTCCTCGGATGGATCTGATTTAACAGACCATCAGGGAGGACCATACTCACCTTATGAGGATTCGGATGCAGAAGACTCTGTTCCTTCTGCCCCCCCCCCCCAGAAGAATTTTCCTTTGGGGAGACTTTGCACTCAATGAGGGAACACTTTCAATGGCAGGGTCAGGATTTTTCTGATTCTAGAAAAAGACTAAGGACCTTTTTACACTTGCCACAGCATAGGCCTTTAGCCATACCACCTGTGCTTTCTGTTGTTGATGATGCATACAATGATGCGAGTTCTGCCCCTGATTCTCTTCCCCCGGCCCCTGCCAAACCTGACAGATATTACAGGGTCCCGGATTCTCACTTCCACTTGTATAAAGCCCATGCTGCAGACCCAGAAACTATTTCACAGGGCCCAAAAGGTGTTGCAGCTGCCACTGCCAAAAAACCCCTACCCTCTGAAAGAGAGTCAAGAGCATTAGAGAGATGGGGAAAAAAGATTTATACATCTGCTACTCTTTCTGCCAGGGCTTTATACTGTCAATTCCACATGATACAGTACCAGGAATATTTGTTAGATCAGCTGAATAAAAAGCTTTCCTCTCCTGAACCTTTAGACCGTAAGTCCCTCCAGGATTTGGTACACAACTCTCAGCAGGTCAGTAATCATTTCTTAAATTGTGGCTATGATGCATTGGAGGCTTCATTTAGATCAGCTATGACTGGAGCAGTGATTCGAAGGCATGCCTGGCTAAAAGAGCAAGCCTTGCCAGACCACGTCAAGTCTAAACTCCTAGATGCTCCAATGGAGAAACAAAGTTTATTTGGCTCCCCTGCACAGGACATTCTAAAGAAAGTGGAAGAAAAAGCTAAATCTGTGCAAACAGTCAAGGATTTTCTGCAGGTCCAACCTCCGAGGTTCAGCAGAAACTGGCCTTCAAAGAATTGGTCCTTTCCAGACACCTCCAGAGCACAGAGGGGCAGGAATAGACACCCAAGAGGCAGAGGTCAATCAAAAGGTGCCTACAGGGGTCGTCAGTGGCAACCTGCCAACCAGTGGAGTACCGCCACAGCTGTAACTACAACCACTTCCACAGGACAGACACAATGACTTGGCTCTGATTTCGCCTACCAGGAAACAACTGGAAGCACCCTTGGGCGGAAAGTTGGCTTTTTTCAAAAAACTGGCATTTCATTACAAAAGACAAATGGACATTGCAAACAATAGACAAAGGATACAGGTTTCACTTCCACACTTTACCAAAAAAGAGTGGAATGCCAAACCTTCCACCAAACCAGAAGCCAGAGTCTCTAAGACAAATCAACAATTTACTTCAGATGAAAGCAATAGAAAGGAACAAGGCCAAGGATTTTACTCCAGACTATTCCTTGTACCAAGAAAAGAAACTCAATGGGGGCCTATTCTCGACTTGTCCGCTCTAAACACATATCTCATTGTGCCAAAATTCAAGATGCTGACCCTACAGCAACTTCTTCCCATGTTGGGCAAGGAGTCTTGGCTGGTGACTCTAGATCTCAAGGAGGCATACCTGCACGTCCCTATACGACCAGATTGCAGAAGACACCTCAGATTTCTTGCAGGATCAGAGCATTATCAATTCTCAGCATTGCCCTTTGGCTTATCTACTGCGCCCAGAGTATTCACAAAATGCCTGGCATCAGTAATTGCACATTGCAGGCTTCAGGGAATTCAAATCTACCCATACCTGGATGACTGCCTAATACAAGCGGACAACAAGACAAAACTAATAAAGGATTTGGCCTATGTCATACAACTTTTACAGGCCTTGGGATACACAGTCAACATCCAGAAGTCAAGACTAGTGCCATCCCAAAGGATAACATTTTTGGGTGCAGATCTGGACACAATAACTCAGATGGCTTTTCTCACAGAAGAAAAACAAAAACATCTCCCAGTATACTTCATGGCTTTGACAAGACAAACTCAGCTTACTGCAAGGAAAGTCCTGCAGGCCCTGGGTTACATGGCATCCTGCATAATCCTGATCCCGCATGCCAGGCTACATATGAGGAAATTACAATGGTACCTGAGGAATGTATGGTCTCAACACAGACACAGTCTAGAAACCATGATACCAATCATTCCATGCCTGAAAAAAGAGTTCCTGTGGTGGGCTTAGGCCTGCCAGACCAACAGAGGGTTGCCTTTCAACAAACCACAACCAAGGCAGACCATCACCACGGACGCCTCAGACCTAGGCTGGGGAGCACACATGGAAGACAAGTGTATCCAAGGCTTATGGTCTCAGGACCAGCTGAATCTACACATAAATCTAAAGGAGATGCTGGCAGTGAAGCATGCAATCGAGGCATTCAAATCATTCCTCCAGCAAGGACATCTGCTGATAAGGACAGACAATACCACAGTCATGTGGTACATCAACAAACAGGGAGGCACGCATTCCTACCCCCTATGCCAGATGGCAATGGACCTGTGGAACCTAGGCCTGAATCTCAACATCCAACTGCAGGCCAAATTCGTACCAGGAAAAGAGAATTCACTAGCAGACAGCTTAAGCAGAACTACCACGGATGCTCATGAATGGATGCTGCATCCAGACATCTTCAAAATTATAACAAAGAAATGGGGAATACCAGAGATAGACCTGCTTGCCTCCCCACTCAACCACCAACTGAACAAATTCTGCTCAAGAGAATACCACCCACAAGCCTGGAGGGTGGATTCCCTCTCTTTCAGCTGGAAGGCCCTAACAGTTTATGCCTTTCCACCCCTCCCATTGATGTACAAAGTTCTACTGAAGATCAGGGAGGAACAGCCAAAGGTGATTCTGATAGCTCCAGACTGGCCAAGGCAGCATTGGTATCCGCTACTGAGAAGCATGTCTCGGACGAACTCATGGCCTCTACCCCTATGGCCTTCACTTCTAACGCAGAACAACTACAAGACCCTGCATCCAAACTTGAAAACGCTGCAGCTAACTGCCTGGAAAATTGCTTAAAACAAAACCAAACTGTTTTATCTCAGAGGGTCAAGGACATTATCCTGGAGGCTCGCAGACCCTCCACAAGAAAAACATACTCGGCTAAATGGAAGAGATTCCTCATTTGGAGTGCATCAAAGGGTACAAATGTCACACTGGCAAACCTAGCACACATCCTAGAATACTTAGCAGAACTGTTCCACAATGGCCTGCCCTATTCTTCCATTAAGATTCATGCTTCAGCAATTTCAGCAGAATACAACATGGATCCTCCTATCTTTTCTCACCCTCTCCTCAGACAATTTTTAAGAGGGATCAAAAATGTTAAACCTCCAAGGAAACCCCCTCTGCCTGCATGGGATCTCAATTTTGTGCTGGAAAAATTAACACTACCCCCTTTTGAACCAGCAGCATCAGCAGACTTACAATTCTTATCTTAGAAAACTGCTTTCCTTCTAGCAATCACTTCAGCAAGAAGAGTATCCGAGTTACAGGCATTAATGGCAGTGCAGCCTTTCCTTATTTTTCACCAGGATAGAGTGTCTCTGAGAACCAATCCTACTTTCATGCCAAAGGTGGTATCCAGGGTATCATTGAACCAAGCTATTCATTTGCCTACGTTCTTCCCTAACCCACAGAACAGGGGGGAAAAACTATTGCACACCTTGGATGTACACAGACAACTACGCTACTATCTGGACAGAACTAAAACCAGCAGAAAAACTGACCAACTTCTGGTAGCATATGCAACTGGAGTGCAAGGAAAAGCAATTTCCAAACAGACAATTTCAAAATGGATAGGAAATTGCATTAGATTCTGCTACTCTTTTCATTGAAAGACAACTCCTGAAAATATCAGGCCTCACTCCACAAGAGCCACAGCCACCACTACAGCTTTCCTACGAGGAGTGGCTACCAAGGACATTTTAGAAGCTGCTACTTGGAGCTCCGTGCATACATTTGCCAAGCATTACAATCTGCCTTTATACTCCAGATCCTGAGCAGGTTTTGCAGCTGCAGTTTTACAGGGGATCTTAACTACACCATCATTATCTTAGTACCTCCTCCCCCAGTTTGGCTATGGTATTCTACCCATATGTCATGACTGCAGATGCATCCTTGAAGGACATAGTACAGTTTTGTACCTACCATAAATGTAGATGTCTGATAGGTATGCATCTGCAGTCAGGATTACCCTCCCTCCTTCCCCTCTGTGGTATTCCTAGGGTGCTTACCCCCCCCCCTTTTTAGCTAGCTGGGGGAATCTATTATGGTGTATTTGTTTGTATGTATATATATATATATATATATATATATATATATATATATATTTTGCTTGCTACTGTTTGGAATTTTCAACATTTATCCAAATTTAGCCTTCCTAGAGGGCACCTGGCATCTGGGGCAAGAAACACTGAGGAAAATGGTGTCAGCTGATGCCTTTATACCCCAGAAGCTCTGACGTCGGGGAAAATGCGACATCAGCAGAGGCCAGACCCAGACTTTGGAATCCGGCCGACCGAAGGGCTGCCTGAGGCAGGACAACCCATATGTTATGACTGCAGATGCATACCTATCGGACATCTACATTTATGGTAGGTACAAAACTGTACTTTCGTTTTAAGTCTGTTTTCAATGTGAGACTATTTAGTTTTGTTTTCTGTAGCAAAAAGTCATCAGGGTTTGTGCTGCAAAATCTAAAGTACAGATTTTAATTCAAAACAAATGCAAGCATTGTAAAAGTAAAGAAGAAAATATTATGCGCACTGACATGTTTGAACAGCGTTTATGGTAAGCGAGCATAGGCAGCCAAAGGAATGGGTCACTAGAATGGTTGCAGGGGGATCCCTGGTCGATTTCCGTGCCTAAGACTCTGATCATGATCTGGCTTTGCTCATAGACCTTGGAAATGTACAAAGAATGGTACTGCAGCTTGGGTAGGGGCAGTGTACTGTCTAGGAACAACAAAGTGGAATACATATGTGTAATCACTATTTTTTCACTTTCCTAACAGTTGCACAATAGCCATGAATGCAGGTGACTGCCTTGGTGGAAGGGGTGAAGAGTGAGGAGGGGTGCTGTGTTTATGTATGAAATACATGATTGTCACCAATTTGACCCTCTGCTTCCCTCCCAAACTAGCACAGGAGGGATACCGAGGCAGACTTTTTTTTTGGGGGGGGGGGTTAGGGAGGTAGGCATTATTCCAACATTGAATTTGTGTATTCTCACAAACAATTGGCCTGTTTGTTTATTGTGAGCTGCTATTTTCAGTTTCGTACTAGGGTTACCACCTTTTCAATTCTCCAAATTGGGACTTTTTTTTTTTTTTTTTTTTTTTTTTACGGGAACACAACATTTTGCAGAATAAACCATGCCCACAACCAAGTGCAAAGGACTAAACTTTTACTTTTGCAAAAAAAAAAACTCATTCTTGCACAGATTCATTTGTGTTGTTTCTGATGATATTTTGATGTTTCACATGCAAAGCAATTGCTTTATGCAACTATTAAAGGAAAGTTATGAAATATTTTCAGTCCAAACTCTCAAGACTTTCAATTTTTCCCCCCAATTCTTTTTGCAGGTCACAAGTGCTCAAATAGAGACCCTCCTACATGAAGAGGGACAAGTGGTATAACCTTAGATCTGATGTTGTTTTCACTCATTCCTCAACAGCTGGATTCGGATCTTACCCTTGGATCCGACTCTGCCACTTTTTCCAGCTTTTGGACCACTGAAAGCTCTTGGGCTCCTCTCATAGCTGTAATGCACTAGTCTACTACAATACCACAGATCTCATTTGCTGGTTTAGTGTATAGATGTGATCTCTGACTAGCTCTCGAGTTAGAACTTGTTTATTGTTAATAAAAGTGTAATTATTTATATAACTTTCACTTCTTTTTGACCACATCCTCTCTTGCCCTTCCTACACTTTTTTATTGTACCTGGGTGACTCCACTTCCCAGTGAGCTCATTGATTTGATCTCTCAACAGGCATGGAAGGAACCTGACTCCATTGAGCAAATCCCTATGAAACCAGACAGGACTCCTGGCACCACCCAAGGACAGGGATTTTTGAAGCAAAGGCGTACCGGTTGATGCCATAGTCATAGTGGCAGCCATTAAAAAGGAACTTGCTGAACAAAGTCTGTTAATCCTTGTAACATGGAATCTAGGGCGCTGGACATTCAGGAAGTGTATATATGCTTCAGCAACTTTTTCTCTTTAGTCACTGAATTATTTGGCACACTTCACTAGACTCCAGAGGGATTTGAGTAAAGAACTTACCAACTCATCTGTGGGACTATTACTGCTGAGGCAGGAAGCTGTTGCTTCACATTTGGCTACCCTACAGTCTATTTCAAACATGTCCATGAGACTCATTTCACATGCAGTTGAAGGTACCTCAAGGGCAGGCAGATTCAGGCATTTCCATTAAGAGGTACACCTGGATGTGCCTGTGTGATCTTGGGGAGCACTTCAAAGCCTTCCTTTGTCAATGCTCACTTTTACAGAAGTTCTTTGGTCTCAAAGTTAGACACACTATACAGACCCTGTTTGCTGTGGGCATATGTTTTTTCCACTCCTCAAAGGACCTTTTCTAGGAATCAATGAGGTGGTCATAAAATGTGGTTCAGAAAATCCCAAGGTCCCCTCCTAGGTCCACGTGGAGACTGTTACACCAGAGGCAGAGGGGGGAACTCTAATGGAAGACACCACCCATGTGGAGAAGAGGCCCGCAAAGCCAAAGGTCTAGGACTATTTTCTCTGACAGATTCTATTAGTGCTCTTGAAAAAGGTTTGATTGTCCATATCTGGAGGCAGTCAGGGATTACTTATCCCTGCACCAGAGAGCCTGGCTACAGATTAAAAAAGATTCATGGGTGCAGAGGATTATTTCTAGTGATTATATAATGCCCTTTTCCATACCCCACTAACAAAATTCCCAATGTTCCACCCACTCAGAGAAATGTGGCACAACTAGAAAAAAAAAAAAAGCTGCTAGAGAAGAGTCATCCTTGAGGTCCCCCCAGACCAGAAAGAGTCCAGAACTTATAACTCTTTTTAGAGGCAAAGAAAGCAGGGGACTGAAGACCAGTTTTGGATGTCAGCATTCTGAACAAGACAGTTCAGTACACCAAGTTCCAGGTGGTCACAGTTCAGTCCGTTTTGCCATTTCTGCACAAGGACAACTGGCTGTGCTTGATGGATCTCCAGGATGCATGCTGTTGTGTAAAGATGAACAGATGATACAGAAGATTACTACACTTCTGGCTGGGAGCTGGTCACTACCAGTTTAGAGCTCTGCCCTTTGGTTTCACCACAGCCCCTAGGGTGTTCACCAAATGCATGGCAGTAGTGGCAGCTCACTTGAGACTGCAAGGATTTAGTGTGTTTTCTTATTTGGAGGACTGGCTCATAACTGCTCCTACCAGACTTCAGCTGATTAAAGCAAGAGATTATATTACTTCAGTTATGCTCTCACTTAGGCATTACAATCAGTCACTACAAATCTCAACTAAAATCAACTCAAATATTGCAGACAATTGCAGCATTGTTTGACACAGTATCTCTGACAGCCTCCCTTCCTTTACCAAGGGTACAACCCATATGATTTCTAGTAAAAAGATATCCAAAGTTCCTCTCTTTCAGCCCGATTGATCCTTCAAGCATTGGGGTCAATTTCTGCTGCTGTAGATTTGGTTCCATTAGCAAGAAACCTGATGAAAATTCTTCAGTGGACTCTAGTGACTCGGTGATGTAGTCTTAATCAACCTTTGTCCACCCAAAACAAAATAACTCAAGCATGCAAAAATTACTTCCAGTGGTGGATTTACTCTGTTTAGATAATGCATGGTCGTCCCTTCATTCTTCCTTAGCCCAAGGCCACAGTTACAATGGACTCTTCCTAATTGGGGGGGTGCACTTCTTGAGAAAGATCATCCAGGGCAATACGGTCCCCCTGAAGAGGCCAATACACACATCAGCATCTTGTAAATTGGCTGTTGTTTTAGCATTGCAGGCTTTCCAAATCACATTTCCTTCTGGGATTATTGCAGTCCAGATGAACAATATGTCCATAATCTTGGTACATCACCAAACAAGGAGGAACCAAATCTTACCCTCCTGTGCTGAAGAAGCTTTGAGAGTATGGCAGTGGGTAATCTCATTCAATCAATTTCTGATGGCCACACACATGTCCAGCAAGTTCTTTGCCCTGATAACCCCCACCAGGGGAGTCACTGAGAGAGATGCTGATCTCCACGATTGCCCCCCATTCATCTTCTCTGTGCCTTCCCCCAAGTTCCTCTAATCCCCATTAGACTGTTGAAGAGCACAGTCATCCTCATTGCTTCTTACTGGGCTCATCAGATTTGGTTCCCCTCTCTCGGACCTCATCTGCTTTGCCCACTATGGATTCTGGATCCAATTCCAGACCTCCTGTTTCACTCAACAGATTTTGATACACCCAGACATTTTAGGCGTAAAACTGACAGCATGGCTTCTCCAATTCTGTTAATAGTTCGACAGCCCAGGCTGTCTTCCCGTCTGTCATATTCTTCTATCTTCCCACAAAAGGTTCTGTTAGGAAAATTTACAGAAGTAAATGCAAAAGATTTGTTTGGGCACATCAAAATGACATTGACCCCTTTTCAGTACCAGTACCTAAAGTTCTTGAATTTTTAGCTACAGTTTTTAATAAAATTTTTAACCTGGAAGATTGTATTTTTAGTGGCTATCATCTCTGCTAGAAAAGTCTCAGAACGTCAAGGCCGGTCTTCTCTACCTCCTCATTTAGTTTTTCATAAGGATAGGGTAGGTATCTTTATGAACCAGTCCATCCTTCCTTACGTGGTGTCAGAATCCAGTATCTATCAAACTATAAATCTTCCATTTTTTTCCCCACGTTTCACAGAATAAGGAGAGCATATGAAAAAATAAAGACCTACATGTGCTGGATAAACGTCCCACCAAATGTAACATAGAAGAAACCAATCAAAAACAGCAGGGTGAGGTGAGACCAGGCTGTAGTCCTAAAAATAAAACACCTTTATTACGCAAAACATAAGTGCTTTCACAGTGCTAAGGACTGCTTCTTCAGATGTATAAAATGAGTTCCTATTACGTTACCGAAAGGTAACGTAATCGAATGGCCAAAACATCGAAACTGCCTCATTTCGAAGTTCGCATTGTGGGATCGCAGTACAGTGAAGATTGGGATATTTGCCCTTTCCTCACTGTAGTGCGATCTCTGAGTTGGAATATATATTTAGCGGGGGGGTGGGGGGCACAGCCCCTCATAACAAAAGTTTTGAAATGCAGCTGTTTCGATGTTTCAGCCGTTCGATTGTTATCTTTCGATAACGTAATATGAACCCATATAAAATCACCCTCCAGTAACCCAGTTCATATATGAAGTGTAAGTAATATGTTCAAACCAATACAATTTTAAAGAGACAGGAGTATGAACAGTAAAAAACTAAAAATCCGTAAGAATGACTAGTCAAAAATAAATCACCATATAAACATATAAATTATCAGATCAATATAATTATATACACACATAAAAATTTAAATAATAAGCTATCTAAATAATAAGCTATCTAAAAAGTGGATGTGCCTTCAACATGGCTTTAATTGGAAAGTAATCATTTAAACCAGAGTCAGATCTTAATCTAATTATCCATTTATTTTCAAGGCATTCAGTAGTATTTCGTGTATCACCTCCTGTTTGACTAACTTCTACCTTACCTATCACTAAAAGTTTAAACCTATGCATAATAGAAGATGTGAAGTCGTTAAATCTCGCTGTTTATTCTCACTGATGGGTTCGGAGCCGATCCTCTGCTCCGACACGGCCGATAGCAAAGCTCAAGCCCCTTATCACACAATGCGCTGCTGGAATTACCTCAGATCTAGTTTGCTGCGGCAAGAGAGATCTTGGTGATCCAGCTAGCTTGGACCATTTGTAGAAAAAACAGCAAATTTTCATAAAAAAACTTTTCTTTTTGTCTTAGATTTTCATATAGATAGTTTGTGTTAGTGTTAGTAATTTTAATAATAGAATCTGTGGTTTCTGATAGTTAGTGCCCTGTTGGCTTAGGTGTTTTTTGTGGGCCTTTTAGCCCTATTTAGAGTTATTAATCTCTCTTTTCTTATAGTCAGAGTCTTTCTCAGTGGGCCTCTTTAGCCCTGTAATTGTAAAGTTTAGTTTAATTGTTATAGATGGTGCCCAGTTTGGGCTTAGTTGCTTTGTGGGTCTTTAAAAGGAAAGTAAGGACTTCACTGTATTAGTTTCAGTATACTGCCTTTTGTTTTTTACTTTTATCATGTCGGATGACAAGGAAAAGTCCCATCCTAAATCGAGATTCAAGAAATTCCCAGATTGTGGGCAGGAAATGTCCTTCACTGACGGACACATTCAATGCTACTGTCTGGGGGCTAAACACCTCCAAGACACTTGCAGCATTTACCATTCCTTTTCTTCAAGAGTCCTCTTGGAGAGAAGGAGGAAGCTAATAGCAGGGGATTACTGCAGCATTCCCTTTCTGAGGTGTTGAGTAGCCATGAGGATACTAGCATGTCTTCTAAATCCTCTAAATCTACAAAATCTTCGGACCTCAAAGTGGCAAAAAAGGCAAACTTCAGAGGGAAGGGTCATCGGTTCCACAGACCTTGGAATAGATTGTACCTTTGAGTCAGACCCAGCTCTCAGTATTGGAGCTGGTCTCTGAGCTTCTCTCTTCTCCTCTGCTCCAGTCAGCACCTTTGGTGCATTCATCAAAGTCCTCAGTCAGCCTTTCAGGTTTGGACGTGGATCGGCTAGTGCAGAAGCTTTTACAGGCACCAGGACTTTCTAAATTGTTGTCGGACCCGACCAGCTCGTAGATGCCGAAGGCCATGGAACCGGATTTGTCTACTCCTCCTCTGAGCTGTACTGGACCCTCTGAGCTGAAGGATACTGAACCGATGATTGTCTAACCCTTGGAGCCGATACCTGCACTGGTGTTATCGGCCCCATCTACTTGGATGTCCTCAGCACCGACCGAGGACTCCATGAGCCGTCACTCTTCCATCAGATCCGGGGAGGATAGTCGGACCGATTTGTCGGTGCCGACTCTTCCTCTCGGGGCTTCGGCTCGGATGAGCTCTGCTCCTACCTTGGGCTCGGAGCCCATGGTTTTGGTGCGGGAGGATTGGACGATCCTTTCGTGTCCGTCTACTCCTCTTCGGAGCCATGGCACCTTCGATGCCATCAGAGTCCTGTCTCCAAAGACAACATCAGCATCTGTTCGGCCTTCCTTCTCCCCTCAAGCTCCTGTGTCTGCTTCTTTGTCTACCGGTCCCTCTAAGCATAGAGACCCTGAGCCTCAAGTACCCCCACAGGACGTCTCCTGCTCTTCTGAGACCTCCCCAGATCCCCCCACTGAGGAGATGCCCAGGAAGAGACTGTGCAAGAGGAGGCACTTAGACTCCCCACAGGAGTCTTTGACATCTGACACGGACTTGGATGAGTCAGAAGGGTCCCCTCGATCCCCCTCTGAGGATATCTCCTTTACAGAGATATTGGAGATCCTTAGTCAGAGGGACGATTGGCAGTCCAAGACCGCTACTGAGGACGAGTCTGTGCTCTTGAAGGCTTTTGGGTCTCAACCTTCCACTTCTTGGGTGTCTCTGCCTTACAATGAGCTCATGGAACTGATCTCTCATAAGGCATGGGAGTCACCGGAGGCCATGGAACTTGTCCCTCACAAGCCAAATAAATTCATGTCTGCCCCAGTGGACAAGCCGTTTTTGACCAAGGGAGTGCCTGTTGATGCCATGGTGGTAGCTGCAGCCACCAAAAAGGAAGTGTCTGAAACATCCGCATCTATCCATCCTCCTAACAGAGATTATAGGATCATGGATAGATATAGGAAGCGCATGTTTAGTTCAGCGACTTTTTTTCTGCGATCAGTGAACTACTTAACCCATTTTATGAGACTACAAAGAGATCTCCTGAAAGAGCTAGGAGATGCTCTCCAGGGTACGGTAGCTGCAGGGGTGGCCGACAAAGTCAACGCACAGCTCGCGACCCTAAACTCAGTTGTAAACTCGTCCATGCGTCTCGTATCTTATGCATCTGACTGTTCGAGTAGAGCCACTAGTTCGGGCATTGCCCTCCGATGACAAGCCTGGATGCGTCTCTGTTCCTTTGCGGAACCCTTTAAGTCTTCCTTTATCAACACCCCATTCGATGGCTCATCACTGTTTGGACCTAAAGTAAAGGAAACTTTAACCAGGTGTGAGCAGGAAGGCAAGAACTTATCTGCCATTGGAGTCCATTTTTCTACCCCTACTCGGCCCTACCCCAAGGGCCCTAGGGGGGGGAAATGTGGTTCTGAAAAGCACAGGGAGCCTTTCAGGACACATGTGGTGAAACCCCCTCTAGAGGCAGAGGAGGGGGTTATAATGGAAGACGCCTCCCCCACGGCAGTGGGGGGTCCTCAGCAACAGGGTGACAGGGGTCATTTCTCTGGTCAATCCTACCAGTGCCGCTGAAAGGGGGCCTGGCTGTTCGGCTCTGGAGGCAGTCAGGGGTCGCTTGTCTTTGTACCCAGAAGCCTGGCTAAACATAACATCAGATGTTATGTAGACCAGTCTCGCCTAAATTCTTAACCGTGGGTTAGGAGCCGAATATCTGCTCCGACTCGGCCAAACTTTTCTAGCTCAGTCTTCTATTGGCTGGGCTAAGAAGGTATCCCATGCTGCACTGCTCTATATCCCAGATCTTGTTTGTCGCTCGTGTAGCTCTGACGTGGTCTCACTCTTGGCTGTGGCTAAGTACCTGTTTCTTATTCTTCTTGAGAGAATTTATTACAAACAAAAGCTATTTTAATAGCTATTTCTGTTTGGTGGTGGTTGGGTATAATTTGTAGTGTGATTGGTTTATTGTGGTATCCCACTAGCTGTTCCAACAGGCTAGGCCCGTTTCAGTTAGAGGACCTAGTCTGTCCCCTTACTTGTCCCTGTGAATTTGTTTTTGCTTTATAAAACCGTTTGAATTAGAGGTTTTAGTGTCTGTCTTCCTTGTTTTTGTATGCAAGTTGGTCTAAAACCATTTTAGTTAGAGGTTTTTAGCCCTAATCGTTTGGTGTGTGCTGTTTGTAAATAAAGTTGTTCCCGCGCTTAGTGTGGTGTGTTTTGTGTGCCTGTAGTTTTCCAGTCAGGCAGTGACTTGCTAGTTATATTGGTATTTGTGATTATTTTTCAAGATGTCCATAGATTCCAAGGAGCACAAACTTTCTGGTTTTAAAAAGTGCTCTAAGTGTGGTTACAAGATGTCCTTCACCGATGGACATTCAGTATGCGTTTATTGTCTGGGAGCAATCCACCTGCAGGAGTCCTGCAGCTTCTGCCATGTTTTTAGTCCCAGGGTGCTTCAAGAAAGAGAGAATAAGTTAATTCTGAAGGGACTCTTGAAACCCTCGTTCGAAGTGGCCATGGATCCTACTTCCAGTTCAAAATCTAAATCCACAAAATCAAAAGAGAGATCTCCGGCTCCTTCAGTCTCCTCGGAGCCACCGGAGAAAGTAATGAAACTAGTTTTGACCTCTCCACTGTCCTCAGGGCAGCAGGAAGTGGCCATGGATCCTACTTCCAGTTCAAAATCTAAATCCACAAAATCAAAAGAGAGATCTCCGGCTCCTTCAGTCTCCTCGGAGCCACCGGAGAAAGTAATGAAACTAGCTTTGACCTCCTTGGCTCCACTGCCCTCAGGGCTGCAGGAAGTGTCTGTGTTGATGGAACTGGCGTCTGCTCCAGTTATGTTGGAACGTCTTCGGAGCCAATCACCCAGTACTAGACCAGTGTCACCTGAGAGGAGATACCGATCTCCCTCCCTGTCCTCCAAATCCTCCAAGACACTTTCAGATGTGGATGTCGATAGGGTGGTGCAGAGGCTTCTGCAATCACCGGTTTTGGCTAAATTGTTCTCGGCTCCGTCCCAGTCGGCTCCGGAGCCCGTCCCCATACCTTCTTCGATTATTCCTCCACCGAGTGCATCTCTGTCTTCAGAGCTGGAATGCTCCGCTCCATGTGATGTTTCTAGGTCTGTTCCGATGGCCCCTCTGGGCTCGTTGGTGCTGACAATCAGCTCTGACCCCGTTGGCGCCGTCCACGGGGTTCGGGACTCGGGATTCTTAAGTCAGGGCGAGGGGGACACCTCTGGACATCCTTTGGTTCCTAGACTCCCTCTCGGTGCCTCAGCTCGGGAACCCCGGCTCCTGTCTTGATATCTGAGGCTGGCCGGTCCTGCGACTCGGGCGGCCTTTGAGGCCATGCGGAGTGCGCTGGCCAGATCTTCAGCCACATAATGTGGGCCGGTCATTCTGTCCCCTACCACTCCGTTGAGAGCCTCTGATCACCATCTGTCTGTTGACAGCGGAGCCCCAAGGCCTAGGGATACCCCCACGAGTGGTCCCCAAGTTTCTGAGAGCCCCTCAAAGTTTTTGCCTGAGGAGCCCCCGAGAAAGAAAACGTGCAAGAGGAAGCACATAGACTCCCAGGATGAGTCTCTCACCTCAGATACTGATCTCGAGGAATTGGAGGGGTCCCCCAAGTCATCCTCTGATGTTTCTTTCTCCGACATCCTGGAGATATTGAAACAGAGGTGACTGGCCATCCAAAGTACCCTCCGAGGAGGAGTCGGTCTTCCTGAAGGCCTTTGGTGCTCAGCCCTCCGCCTCCTGGGTGTCCCCACCATTCAACGAAATCCTGGATTCAATTTGTCGGAGGGTGTGGGAGAACCCTGATTCTGTGGAACCCGTACCCAGGAGACCCAATAAATTCCTGTCTGCTCCCCCGGGTAAGGAGTTTTTGTTCAAAGGAGTCCCTGTGGATGCCATGGTGGTGGCGACAGCCACTCAGAAGGAAGTAGCTGAGACTTCTTCCTCCGTCCATCCTCCTAACAAGGAGTCTAGGACCATGGACCGGTACGGGAAGCGTCCCCTCTCGTCAGCAACCTTTACCTTATGGTCGCTGAACTACCTGCCTCATTTTACTCGGCTCTAGAGAGATCTCCTCAAGGAGTTAGGAGATACTCTTGCGGGCAACATTCCTGAGGCGGCCCAGACTGTTAACGCCCAGGTGTCTACCCTCAATTCCATCATTAACTCATCCATGCGGCTCATTTCATATGCAGCCGAGGGAGCGAGCAGGGCAGCAAGCTCAGGAGTTGCCCTTAGCAGGCAAGCCTGAATGCGCCTTTGTCATTTCGCGGAGGCCTATAAGTCTTCTTTCACTGACACCCTCTTTGATGGTTCTTCTTTGTTCGGAACCAAGGTGAAAGACACTCACCAGGTGCGAGCAAGAGGGAAAGACTCTGCTGTAGGGGTCCGTTTTTCCCTTCCTTCTAGGCCTTACCCCAAGGCCCATAGGGGTGGGAAGATGTGGTTCAAAAAATCAGAGTTTTTTTCCCTGTGCACAAGGTGAGCCCCCCTCCAGAGGCAAAGGACGGGGAGGTTATTCAGGGAGATGCTGCCCTAGAGGCAGAGGGGGGCCCCCCGCAATTCGGGAGACGATGATTCCTTTCATGGCTCTCCCTACCGTCGTTCCTGATGGGATACCCGACTATGCGTTTCCGGATCCAGTCGGGGGGTCGAATATCGTTATACCCGGAAGCCTGGCAAAGCATCACCCAGGACCTATGGGTATTGCAAATAATTTCCAGAGGTTATCTCATCCCCTTTTCTTCAGATCCCCCTCCAGTCAGAAAAATCCCAGACGTTCCACCCAGTCAAAGGGATCACGCAGCTTCAGAGGTTTCAAAGCGGCTAGAAAGAGAGTCATCAAGCATGTCCCGTCAGACCAGATCGGATTAGGGACTTGCTCAAGATTCCTTTTGGTGCCGAAAAGAACAGGGGACCCAAGACCCATATTAGATCTCAGCCAACTGAACAACTGTATACAAAAGTTCAAGCTCCATATGGTCACACTACAATCAATTCTCCCATTGTTGGGAAAAGAAGTATGGATGTTTTCCATCAACCTCAAGGATGCTTACTACCATATCAAAATGGACAGGGCATCCAGGAGGCACCTACGCTTCCGGCTGGGAGCCAGTCATTTTCAGTTTCGAGCCCTGCCCTTTGGTCTCACCACAGCCCCCAGGGTGTTCACCAAGTGTATGGCGGTGGTGACAGCTCACTTGAGATGTCAAGGATTCCAAGTGTTTCCGTATCTGGACGACTGGCTCCTCACCACCCCCACCAGGCATCTACTAATCCAAACCAGGGATGCTACCATCACTCTGTCAACAGCTGGGCATAACACTGAACTGGGAAATATCTGCCTTGTCCTCACAGCGTGTCATTTTTATAGGTGCAGAGCTAGACACCATTCAAATTCGAGCCTTTCTACCGCAGGAAAGAATCTGAGTCTTACAGCAACAGGTGCATGCCCTGTTACCCCTGAGGAAAGCAAAGGCAAGATGGGCTCTCCAACTCCTGGGGACTATGGCAGCAAAAATTATGTTGGTCCCTCTAGCAAGATTGCACATGAGGCTCCTTCAATGGCTCCTCTTTGCTCAATGGTCTTTCCAGAGACTTCCACTTTCCCACCCTATTTTGCTAACGGACAGATGCAAACAGGATCTCAGTTGGTGGCTTTGCACCAACAATCTGGACAGGGGAAAACCCTTCGTTCCACCACCCACGGTTGCCACAGTGACCACAGACGCCACCCAGATGGGGGGGGGGGTGCATTATCTCGGCAGGACGGTCCAAAGCACTTGGCAAGATCACGAGATACATCTGCATATAAACTTCCTAGAGATGAGAGCAATGCTACTTGTGTTGCAGGCACTTCAGAGCTTTCTACCTCTCGGGACTATCACAGTACACTCGGACAATATGTCAGTAGTGTGGTATCTGAACAAGCAGGGAGGATCCAGATCATACCCCCTGTGCATAGAGGCCATGTGAGTGTGGCAGTGAACAGAACCTTCCCAATGGTTTCTGGTGGCAACGCACATTCCGGGGGAGTCCAACGTGATAGCAGACAGGCTAAGCATAGCTATTCTTATGCCTTACGAGTGGTCCCTGAATCGTTTAGTCGCAGAACGAATCTTCAGCAGATGGGGTCAGCGTTGCTGTGACCTTTTTGCCAGCCCCCTCAATGCCAAATGCAGCAGCTACTTCACGCTGATCCCCCCACAGGGGGGAGTCGCCCAGGGACGCTCTAGTCCATGATTGGCCCTCCGGTCTGCTTTATGCTTTCCCTCCGTTCCCCTTGCTATCAAAAGTGATTCAGAAAGCGTAATCCTTGGGAAGCAGAATGATTCTAATTGCTCCACACTGGCCTCATCAAGTCTGGTTCCCCTTTTTCCATCCCTACATTGTGGGCACACCGTGGACTCTGGACCCACAACCAGACTTACTGACACGCATGTCGGGACAGTTCCATCCCTCTCTGCGGACCCTCCGGTTGACTGCCTTGGCTACTCCACTTCTGTCGTTAGGCTTCATCAATTCTTCATATTTTGTCTTCCTCTCATAAGCCCTCTGCTAGGAAGATTTATTCCAGCAAATGGAAGAGGTTTTCTATTTGGGCTCATACCCAAGGAATTGACCCTTACACAGCTCCAATTGCTTCCGTCTTGGGAGTTTTTGTCTATGCTTTTCCAGCAGGGCTCAGTGTCCGCTACCATTAAAGTTCAGTTGGCAGCGATTTCTAATTTTCATGTTGCTAATGAGCCTAGTCTGATGGCTCTCAGACTCTGTCAGGCTTTCCTGAAGGGCACTCTGTTACTCCGTCCCCCTGTCTCAGAACCAATCATGCCCTGTTCTGCAAACCCTCACTTCACCACCCTTTGAAGCCTGCAGCTACCTGTAACTTAAAATTCTTGACCTGGAAAACTGCCTGTTTTAATAGCCATCACATCAGCCAGGTGCGTTTCAGAAATTCAAGCTCTTTCTATCAAACCTCCATACTTGATCTTTCATAAGGACAGGGTTTCTCTTAGACCAAACCCTTCCTTTCTTCCGAAAGTGGCGTCCATATCTAATCTTAATCAATCTATTGAGTTGCCAGTGTTTTTTCCCCATTTTTCAAACAAGGCAGTACTTAAATTTCATCAATTGGATGTACACGTACAGTTAGGTTTCTATTTGCACAGAACCAAAGATCTCCGAAAATCTGATCAGCTATGTGTCTCCTTTTCAGGAAACAGAGTTGGGTCCCCTGTCAATCGGAGGGTCCGCAGAGAGGGATGGAACTGTCCCGACATCACCAAAATCACCCTATCCAGATGATTTCAAATTGCATCTCTTTCATTTATTCCTCAGGGGGTAAAGACCTACTGTTCCCAGTCAAGGCTAGCTTTACTCTGGTTGTATCCACATCTGCAGCCTGTCAGGCCAGATTGTTTATGGATGGATATCTGTGCTGCAGCTACCTGGGCATCTCCTCACACCTTTGTTACTCATTACAAGCTGGACGTGGTATCTAGGGGCAGGTCTTCCTTTGGTTCCACAGTACTCAGGAGTATGTTCCTCTGAGCCTCCCAGGATGTAGGTGCTAGGGACGCTGTCCCACGGGTAAGAATGTAGGCGAGATTGGTCTACATAACATCAAGAAGTTATGTACTCACCATAACGTTCGATGTATGTAGTCCATCTCGCCTCACATTCTTACTTATCCTCCCACCTTCCCCCTTCCTGGAGGATCTGGAGGTTAGGTCTGGTTTTAGAGCTCCCTTCACCTTTAGTTTATTCCTCTTTACATGGATGTTATTATGCATGGGGTACGAGTGTGGTGTTCGCAGCAAACTAGATCTGGGGATATAGAGCAGTGCAGCATGGGATACCTTCTTAGCCCAGCCAATAGAAGACTTCAAGCTAGAAAAGTTTGGCTGAGTCTGAGCAGATATTCGGCTCCGAACCCACGGGTAAGAATGTGAGGCGAGATGGACTACATACATCGAACTTTATGGTGAGTACATAACTTCTTGATACATGGGTACAAAGCATTATTTCTAGAGGATATTTCATACCGTTCTCTACCCCTCCCATTCCTGTAAACAGAATCCCAGATGTTCCCAGTCTCAGGGAACAAGCAATCGTAGAGGTCCACAGATTGCTAGGAAAAAAAGGGT
This sequence comes from Protopterus annectens, assembly GCF_019279795.1. Classification (NCBI taxonomy): domain Eukaryota; kingdom Metazoa; phylum Chordata; order Ceratodontiformes; family Protopteridae; genus Protopterus; species Protopterus annectens. The sequence continues at coordinate 291,036,459 of NC_056742.1, forward strand.
CATCCAACCAGTCCCAGCAGACCAAGTTGGATTCGGAACTTAGTCGAGATTCTTTTTGGTACCAAAGAAAACAGGGGACTGGAGACCTATCTTGGACCTCAGCAGACTCAACCAGTTCGTAAAGAAAGAGAAGTTCCGAATGGTCACGCTTCAGTCCATTCTTCCCTTCCTAGGAAAAGGCGATTGGATGTGCTCCATAGATCTCAAGGATGCTTACTATCACGTAAAGATGAACAGATGTTCCAGAGATCACCTGCGTTTCCTGATGGGAGCCAATCATCACCAGTTTCAAGCCCTGCCCTTTGGTCTCACTACAGCCCCCAGAGTGTTCAAATGCATGGCAGTGGTCACGGCTCACCTGAGATGTTTAGGATTCCAGGTGTTTCCATACGTAGACGATTGGCTCCTCACCGCTACCATCAGACATCAATTGACTCTGGCAACACAATACACTCTGACACTCTGCCATCAATTAGGCATTAAAATCAACTTTGAAAAGTCCGCCTTATCGCCATATCGCCATCGCAGCATACCTTTTTTGTAGGAGCAGAGTTAGATACCTCAACTACCACTCTGTCTTCCAATCGAAAGAGTCTCACTTCTCCGCCAACATGTCAGCTCACTGGTGTCAAAGAACAAAGCTACAGCAGCAGAGGTCTTGAAGGTGCTAGGTTTGATGGCGGCAGCAATCCTGGCTATACCACTCGCAAGGATGCATATGCAAATTCTTCAATGGCTCCTCTTTGCTCAGTGGTCTTACCAGAAACTACCGATGCATCACATGATTCTCATCATGGATTCTTGCAAGAGAGAGACCTTAGGTGGTGGTTTGACGTCTCTTCATGTCACAATCGGAAGACCCTTTGCCCCCCCCCCCATAGCCACTGTGACCACGGACACTTCCCTGATAGGGTGTGGGGGGGGCATTTTCAGGGAAAGACTGCCCAAGGCACATGGACAGATCAAGAATCACATCTGCACATCAATGTTCTAGAGTTGAGAGCGGTACTTCTGGCGTTGAAGTACTTTCAGGACTCTCTTCCTCTAGGAACTATTGCAATTCAGACAGACAACATGTCAGTAGTCTGGTACTTGAACAAGCAAGGTGGAACAAAGTCTTATCCCCTTTGTCAGAAGCCCTCAGGGTCTGGCAATGGGCAGTGTCATCCCAGCATTTTCTGTTAGCAACGCACATCCTGGGGAAATCCAACGTGATAGCGGACAAGCTAAGCAGGGCGATATTGCTCCCTCACGAGTAGTCTCTCAAACAACAGGTTGCGGAGTTGATTTTCCGCAAATGGGGCCAGCCTTGCTGCGACCTCTTTGCCAGCCACATCAATTCAAAATGCAGAAGCTACTTTGCCCTAATACCACCTCCGGGACATCCCCCGAGAGATGCACTTTTACACGATTGGCCCCTGGGTCTCCTTTATGCATTCCCACCCTTCCCATTGATACCCAGATTTTTAAGAAAGCAAAATTGCTGGGAAGGACTGTTATCCTCATAGCCCCCTACTGGCCTCAACAGATTTGGTTCCCGTTTCTCCACCATCATCTGTTGGAAGATCCATGGATCCTGGACCCAGTTCCGGACCTTCTGACACATCCGTCAGGGGACCTCCATCCTTCACTGCAGTCCCTGAAACTGACTGCTTGGCTAATCCACTTCCCCTAATTGCCAGACTTCATTCAATTTCAGAAGATACAAGACAGATTCTCTTGTCTTCTCACAAGTCATCTACCAGGAAAGTATTCAGCAATAAATGGAAAAGGTTCTCAATTTGGGCCAACACGCAGAAAATTGACCCTTTCCGAGCTCAGCTATCGTCCATTTTAGAATTCTTGACAAAGATTTTTAAGGAAGGGGCAGCAGCTGCTACAGTTAGAGTCCAGTTAGCTGCCATCTCAAATTTCTACCTTGGGTTTGGTGGCTCAAATGTTATGGGCCATAAATTATCTAAGACTTTTCTTAAAGGTGTTCTTCACATGAGACCTCCTGTCAAAATTCCCTATTTTCCCTGGAATTTAAACTTTATGCTGTCTCAAATTATTCTTCCCCCTTTTGAACCAGCATCTTCTTGTGATCTCAAATATTTATCCTGGAAAACTATTTTTCTAGTGGCCATTACTTCTGCCCGCAGAGTGTCAGAACTTCAAGCATTATCTGTCAGACCACCTTACATGATTTTCCATGCTGATAGAGTATCTCTCTGAACAAACCCCTCATTTTTACCTAAAGTCTGTTCTGAATCTAATATCAATCAGTTCATTGAGCTGCCTGTCTTTTTTCCCAACCACTCTAAATTGGAATACATGCTGCACAAACTTGAAGTACACAGCTCAGATTTTATCTTGATAGAACTGAGGATATTAGAAAATCAGATCAACTTTTTGTATCCTCCTCAGAAGCCAGAAAAGGTAATCCAGTGGCTAAAACAACTTTATCTAAATGGTTATCGGATTGTATATCCTTTGTTTGAGAATGCGAGCATGCTATTGACACACAATCCTAAGGCTCATTCTACCAGAGCCATTTCTACGTCTTCTGCCTTTCAAGCTAAATTGCCCCTTGACAATATTTGCGTTGCAGCCACTTGGTCTAAGCCTCATACCTTTATCACTCATTACAAAGTAGATAAGGCTTCCAGGGACAGGTCTTCCTTTGGTTCCACGGTACTGAAGAACGTACTTCCATGAGCCACCCAAGATTGACAGTGCTAGGGACGCTACCCATCAGTGAGAATAAATGGTGAGATTTAACAACTTCACATAAAGAAGTTATGTACTTACCATAATGTTCCATATGAGCTGTTTATCTCGCCTTTATTCTCACGTCCCTCCCTCCTTCCCCCTCCTGCCTGACTGTTGACTTAGAGGCTAGTACCATCCTGGTTATTCAATATTTCTTCTTCCCCTTCGGGAATTGTTTCCTTGTAGAAATAAAAGGGTATATATATTGTTACTCGCAGCAAACAAGATTTGATGTAATTCCAGCAGTGCTTTGTGAGATAAGGGGCTTTGTCTCGAGCTACTGGCAAACCTTGAGCTTTGCTATCGGTCATGTTGGAGCCGAGGATCAGCTCCGAGCCCATCAGTGAGAATAAAGGCGAGATGAGCAACTCACATGGAACGTTATGGTAAGTACATAACTTCTTATGTTAAGTTGTCAATCTCGCCTTCATTCTTGCTTGATGGGTTCGGAGCCGACTCGGCACTTGCTTTAGCTCGAGAACTCCTTTTACCAGCTCGAGGCAGCCCCATATCCCATGATGCAAGGCAGTAAGTACCCAGATCTCGTTTGCCGCTTCGCTTAGGAGGTCTTCTTTTTACCAGCTCCTGGTAAGTTGTTCACTTTTGTGATTTTTCAAGCCCCTTTTTAGTCTAAAACTAATTTTTTGATAGTTTAAATTTAATTCCTATCCCTTTCTGACAGAAATTCCCTGTCTCTTTTAATTTTTTGTTAGTCAATTCCCTATCCCATCCCCCCCCTGTTAGGGTGTGTGTGTTGGTGTTTTATAGAATACCTCTTGGTATTTTGTTTAATTTAATTTGACTGGTGTGTGTGTGTTGTGTGTTCGGCACCATGTCAAAGGAGAGGGTTTCAGGTTTTAAGAAGTGTGACTCGTGCTGTCAGAAGATGTCTCTGACAGACGGTCACACTTTTGCCTGTATTGTCTGGGCCCTCTTCACCTGCAGGACTCCTGTGCTATTTGTCACTCCTTCAGCCAGAGAGTCCTGCAGGAGACGTAACAAGTTGATTCTTAGGGGCCTTCTTCGGAGGGCTCTCCGGCTAAGTCGGCTCCACCAAAATCAACAAAACCTGCCAAGGCCCAGGCTTCTGTATCTAAGCCTGCGGCCTCGGCTCCGACTCGTACTGAGTCGAGATCGGCTCCGGCTGGAGCCGATTCTGGCTTGACAAAGCTTTCGGCACCGATGGCTATCGGTGCCGAATCTGTGTCCGCCGATGTCGGCTCCGATCGGTTCCGACACCCATGTGGCACAGGCATCGGTGTCGGCCCGATCGGCTCCGACACCGTTACTGGTGGCTGTATCGGCTCCGGCTGGAGCCGATACATCGAGACGTTCTGTCGGCTCTGAGAAGTCGGCGCCGACAGGATCTGTAGTATCGGCTCCGATGGCTCATTCCAGGAAGAGGTCGAGGTCTCCTTCCTTGGAGCCGATACTTTCGGCTCGGCTTCACCTCTTCTGGCCATCGGGGGGCGAGCCATCCGGAGCCGATCTTCAAGGTCATCCAGGTTGTCAGATCATGACCTAGAGAGTGGTCAGTAGATTACTCAAGTCACAGGTACTGGCCCAAATGTTACACAGCCCGTCTCAGCAGGCGACTGTTGGTCCACACCCGTTACAGTTCCTCCTTCAACTCTACCCCAGAGCTTGGGTTGGAGTCTTCGGCATGGTTACTGCTACGGCTGGAGGACGGATACCCCTTCTGTTCCTTCAGCCTCTACTCTTATCTCCTCTTCCTTAGAGGGATTCGGTGGTCGGGCTTCCATGGTCTCCTCCGAGGGGTGAGTGGCATCGGACCCTTGTCCGAACCGCTCTTCCCCTTGGAGCCTCGGCCTTGGTGAGCTCGACTCCAACATCTGCCTCGGAGACTTCCCTTCGGTGGCCCCTGGAGTTCCTAGCTCTGGGGCCGGGTTCTCTCGGACCTGCCTGGGAGGGAGGTGATGAAGAGTGTACTGGCCACTGGTATCAGTCAGCAGTCTGTTCCCGTAGCTCCTCCCTCTATAGTACCTGTTGTCATCTCTGCCACTTCTCTTGCTACAGGACCCAGAGATCCTCCGCCTCAGGTTTCCCCATTGGGAATTTCCCCTCTTCCGAGGATTCTCCTGATGTTTCGGAGATCCTCCTAGGAAGAGGACTTGTAGAAGGAAGCATGTAGACTCCCGAGTCTGTCACCCGGATACTGACTTTGATGAGTCAGAGGGATCCCTAGATCCCCTCTGAGGATGTCTCCTTCTCAGACATCCTAGAACTTCTGAAACAGAGGGAAACTGGCCCACCAACAATCCCTCTGAGGATGAGTCAGTATACCTAGAGGCGTTTGGATCTCGGCCCTCCACCTCCTGGATGTCTCCGCCTTCGACCCCCTTATGCAGGTTATGGCGTGGGCAGCTCCTGACTCTGTAGAGCCAGTCCCTAGGAGGCCTTCTAAATTTATCACTGCCCTAGTGACAAACAATTCCTTACCAAGGGTGTCCCGCTGATGCCATGGTGGTGGCTGCGGCCACCAAAAGGAACTTGCAGATCCTTCCGTGCCGTCCATCCTCCTAATAAGGACTCTAGGACCATGGATAGGCGGATGTTTTCCTCAGCGACCTTTGCTGTCGTTCGCTGAATTACCTATGTCACTTCACCAGACTCCAGAGATATACTCAAGGAGCTGGGAGAAGTAGTTCAGGATCCTACAGCTGCAGGGGCTCAAGAAAAGATTGCTTCGCAGCTAGGAACCCTCAATTCCATTGCTAACTCCTCCATGCGGCTAATATCTTATGCTGCGGATGGAGGCACAGGTGTGGCTCTTAGGCGCCAAGCCTGGATGCGGCTATGTGATTTTCACGGATCCCTTTAAGGCGTCCTTCACAAATTCTCCCTTTGATGGGTCAGCTTTGTTTGGCCCTCAGGTGAAGGAAACCTTGACCAGGTGTGAGCAGGACGGCAAGACTCTTTCTGCTGTTGGAGTCTGTTTTCCACCCTTCTAGGCCTTATCCCAAAGGACAGAAGGGTGGGAAGATGTGGTTCCGTAAATCCCAAGGAGTCACGCCGATTCACGTGGTCAGTTTACCCCTAGAGGCAGAGGGGTAACAACAACAGGCGCTCTAGAGGCAGAGGGGTCGAAGAACCAGGGAAACAGGGAGCCTCTCTCTGATAAGCCCTTTCAGCATCCCTGAGGTGTTGCCCGGCTGTCCCTCCTTGGAGGCAGTCGGGAAGATTATCACTGTACCCAGAAGCCTGGCATTCCCTCACTCAAGACAGATGGGTACAGTCGATCATATCCAAGGGTTACATAATTCCTTTCGAGGAAAGTCCCTTCCCCTCAAGTTCCCTTCCAGATGTACCACCCGGTCTAAGGGACATTGCAGAGTTAGAAATCGCAAAACTACTGCAAAAAGAGCCATTCAGCCAGTTACAATAGACCATTCAGAGCCGGAATCTACTCAAGGTTCTTTTGGTCCCCAAAAGGCGGGAGACTGGAGACCAATATTGGATCTCAGCAGACTCAACAAGTCTGTCAGGAAGACAAGATTCGAATGGTCACTCTTCAGTCAATTCTGCCCTTCTTACAGAAGGACAACTGGATGTGCTCAATAGATCTTCAGGGCGTACTATCACATCAAAATTCACAGGCGCTCCAGGAGATTTCTCCGCTGCTGGGGTCCAGTCACTTCCAGTTCAGAGCCCTGCCCTTTGGTCTCACTACAGCCCCAGAGTGTTCACCAAATGTATGGCAGTGGTCACGGCTCACCTGAGACGTCAGGGATTCCAGGTGTTTCCGTATCTCGACGACTGGCTCCTGTCAGCCACCACCAGGCATCAGCTTATACAAGCCAGGGATTACACAATAGACCTGTGTTCTCATTTAGGCATCTCAATCAACTTGAAAAGTCATCCTTATCGCCCTGCCAGTCTATTACCTTCATAGGCAAACTTAGATACTGTTAGGATGTCAGCTACCCTTACAGAACAAAGAGTTTCAGACATTCAGACTCATGTCAGGATCATTCTGGCCAGCAAGAAAGTACAGGCCAGAATGGTTCTAAAGGTATTAGGTCTCATGGCTGCGGCCATTACTCTTCTTCCCTGGCTCGATTCTACATGCCTCCTTCAGTGGATGCTGTTCACACAGTGGTCATACCAGCAACTCCCAATGCGTCACCAGATTCTGGTGACACAAACATGCAAAGAACATCTTGCTTGGTGGATCACATCGTCTCAGGTTCACCAAGGCAGGTGCTTTGTACCTCCGTCCCGATAGCCACTGTCACCACGGATGCCTCCCTGATCGGGTGGGGGTCATTATCAGGGCAGGATGGTTCATGGGGCGTGGCAACCGTTCGAGTACCATCTGCACATAAATGTCCTGGAGATGAGAGCAGTGCTTTTAACGTTGCAAGCCCTCAACGACTTTCTTCCCGTAGGGACAATTGCAGTCCACACAGACAACATGTCTGTAGTTTGGTATATCAACAAACAGGGCGGAACCAAGTCCTACCCCTTGTGTAGAAGCGCTCAGACTTTGGCAATGGGCGATCTCCTCTCATCGGTTTCTGGTAGCGCATATCCCTGGGAAAACCAACATTATAGCGGACAGATTGAGCAGAGCTATTCTCATGCCTCACGAGTGGTCTCTCAAACAATCTATAGCGGAAGAGATTTTTCTGGAATGGGGTCGTCCATGCTGCGATCTTTTTGCTACTCCCCAAAACAGCAAATGTCCAGACTTCTTCAGCCTCTTCCCTCTATCAGGCCATCCCCCCAGAGACGCTCTGACCCAGGATTGGCCCCAGGGACTTCTGTATGCCTTCCCTCCATTTCCTCTGATCCCTCAGGTGATCCAGAAAGCTACCGTTTTGAGAGCCAAATTGATTCTCATTGCCCCTTACTGGCCTCGACAAGTTTGGTTTCCGTTCCTCCATCATCACCTTTTGGTGCAGCCGTGGCATCTGGACCCAGTGCCAGATCTACTGATTCACCAATCCGGTCAGCTGCACCGGTCAATCCCTTCTCTCAACCTCACAGCTTGGTTGCTCCACTTCCTTCCTTAGCCAGGCTTCCTTTGATCTCTAACCCAGTTAGAGACATCATAGTAGCTTCACTAAAATCCTCTACCAGGAGGATTTACACAAGCAAATGGAAACGTTTCTCTTATTGGGCTAAGGCCCAAAATATTGATCCCTTTACTGCCCCTGTTCAGGCAGTTCTGGACTTCTTAGCAGAGATTTTTCATGCAGGCTCCTCTTCTTCCACAGTCAGAGTTCAATTGGCTGCTATTTCTAATTTTCATGTCGGGATAGCAGATCATAATATTATGTCCCATAGGCTCTGCAGGGCCTTCTTGAAAGGAATTTTCCTACTAAAGCCTCCAATCAGGAATCCTCCTCCTCAGTGGGATCTAAATTTAGTGCTGACATCCTTGATTCTTCCCCTTGAGCCAGCTGTTTCTTGTTCCTGAAATATCTTTCTTGGAAAACTTTATTTCTAGTGGCTATTACATCTGCCAGGAGGGTGTCTGAACTTCATGCTCTTCGGTTCGACCCCCTATTTGATTTTTCACAAAGACAGAGTATCTTTGAGAACTAATCCATCCTTTTACCTAAGGTTGCTTCAAAGAACAATCTGAATCAATCCATTGATCTCCGGTATTTTTCCTAACTATTCAGATAGGGCTGAACAAAGTTACATTATCTTGGCGTCCACCGACAACTCAGATATTATTTGGTCAGAACAAAAAAATTTAAAAAATCTGATCAACTTTTTGTTTCTTATGTGGATAATAAAAAGGCCTTCCTGTTTCTAAAGTGACTTTGTCCAGATGGCTTTCTTGGTCATCACTGAAATCTATACGCTCAGGGGAAAACAGCTGTGCTCAAAACCTAAAGCACATTCAACCAGGAGTTTAGCTACTTCTACAGCTTTTCAGGCTAGACTTCCTTTGGACACTATTTGTGCAGCGCCACTTGGGCCACTCCTCACACTTTGTTTCCCATTACAAATTGGACTTGGCCTCCAGGGACAGAGCCAGTTTTGGCTCTACAGTCCTCAAGAGTTTGTTCCATTGAGCCACCCAGGATAGAGGTGCTAGGGGCGGTCCCATCAAGCAAGAATGAAGGCGAGATTGACAACAACATTAAGAAGTTATGTACCTACCATAACGTTCCATGTTAGTTGTCTTCTCTGCCTTCTTTCTTCGACCCTCCCTCCTTCCTGGCCTGGACAGACCTTGTATAAGAAACGATTATGCTAAAGACCATTCAGACCTGGTCCTTTTTCCATCTGTAAGTTTCTTCTTCCTTTGGGAAGTATTTTTTGCTTGGTGTTATTGCCCTTTGTCAACAAACGAGATCTGGGTACTTACTGCCTTGCATCATGGGATATGGGGCTGCCTCGAGCTGGTAAAAGGAGTTCTCGAGCTAAAGCAAGTGCCGGGTCGGAGCCGAGGATCGGCTCCGAACCCATCAAGCAAGAAAGAAGGCGAGAGAAGACAACTAACATGGAACGTTATGGTAGGTACATAACTTCTTTTTTCTTTTACATGTTTAGAAAGAGCATTATTCAAAAAACCATTCCTGATATTACATAGACGTTCTCTTATACGATCCTTTAAAAATCTTATCAGTCTTGCCTACGTAAATTTTTTGGTTTCCTATGAGTTCAATGAAAACGTGTTATGTTGAATGTGTTTTCGTCGACACATGTAGAGCGGACAGGCAAAACAGTGAAGCGGCTGTTCAGCGAAATTTTTCCCTGGGAAAGAAGTCGCTTGACCACTTCGTTGTTTTGCCGTGTTCTGAAGTGTAGTGTGGTCCCTTGTCCGGCAGAGCTCCCGAGCGTGATTGTGCAACAGTTACTGACCTTAGGGTTAGGGTGCGGGTTAAGGTAAGTGCATATGTATGAAAATGTTTACTGTTTTATATTTTATGTTAAATTTATGGTTGAGTTAGGTGTGTGTGTTTTCAGTTGTTTACTTTTTTTGGGGGGGGTAGAGTTAGGGTTAAGTTAAGTGTGTATGCGTTTGGAGCTGTTTATGTAAATGTGCGAGAGTTACTGACCTTAGGGTTAGGGTTTGGGTTAAGGTAAGTGCATATGGTTTAAAATGTTTGTTGTTTTTTTATTCATTAAATGTATGTTTGGGTTATGTGCATATGTGTCTTTAGTTGTTTACTGTTTTTTGGGGGGTATAATTAGGATTGGGTATGTGTTTGGAAGTGTGTAATGTGTTTTTTTTTTGGGGGGGGGGGCATTGGAACAGCGATTTCTTTCCGTAGGAAAGAAATCGCTGTTCTTCAGATTCGACATTTTCAGCTTTTGATGAAATTGTGTCGATGTAACATCGTTCACTGTTTTAAGTGTTTGTTGCAATATAGACCCAGATTTTTTTACATACAATGCAGTGTGCTAAATATACTGTGCGTTTAGTATTACAAGTAGTTAAGGTGTTAAATTTATAGCTTCTCACTTGATCTGGGTGCAAGAACTTTCCAGAGCTGTCAATATAGTTAAAATAACTACAACTACGATACTGTCAGGTAACAAGTCGATCATCTCGCTTGTTTTTACTAGCAAATTTGCTATTTCTGAGTATTCAGGGATAACATAACATTAGATGTAATGTTGTTAATCTTCTTTTTATTCATCACTGATTTTCGGTTCTGAGCCCTCTGAACCGAGTCGGCCTCTTTACCAAAAAAACTCTTGAGCCAAGTCCCTACCCCAAATGCCCTTCTATGTTACCTCAGATCTTGTTTGCTGCGTTTTAGCTGAGGTGTCAGCTAAGTAGAACTTTATTTGATCTTCTACTTTCGGCTGCTCCCGCTAGGGGTCGCCACAGCGGCTCAACTGTTTCCATTTCTTCCTGTCCTCTGCATCTTGCTCTGTCACACCAACCTCCTGCATGTCCTCTCTCACCACATCCATAAACCTTATCTTAGGCCTTCCTCTTTTCTTGTTACCTGGCAGCTTCAACCTTAGCATCTTTTTCCCAATATACTCTGCATCCCTCCTCAGCACATGTCTAAACCAACATAATCTTGCCTCTCTTGCTTTGTCTCCAAACCTTCCAACCTGGGCTGACCCTCTAATATACTTATTTCTAATCCTGTCCATCGTCGTTACACCCAGTGCAAATCTTAACATCTTCAACTCTGCCACATCAAGCTCTGACTCCTGCCTTTTTGTAAATGTCACTGTCTCCAACCCATATAACATAGCTGGTCTCACTATCCTCTTGTAGACCTTCCCTTTTACTCTTACTGGTACTCGTCTGTCACAAATCGCTCCTGACATTCTTCTCCACCCACTCCATCCTGCCTGTACTCTCTTCTTCACCTCTTTTCCACACTCACCATTACTCTGAAATGTTGATCCCAAGTAGTTAAACTCATCCACCTTGGCCACCTCTACTCCCTGCATCCTTACCTTTCCTCTGTCCTCCCTCTCTTTCACACACACACACACACACGCACACGCACACACACACACACACGCACACACACACACACACACACACATGCACACACACACGCACACACACACACACGTGCACACACACACACACACACACACACACACACACACACACACACACACACACACACACACACATTCTGTCTTAGTCCTACTGACCTTCATTCCTCTTCTCTCTAGAGCATGTCTCCACCTCTCCAGGGTCTCCTCCACCTGATCCCTACTCTCACTACAGATCACAATGTCATCTGCAAAGATAGTCCACGGAGACTCCGGTCTGATCATATTTGTCAACCTGTCCATCACCATTGCAAATAAGAAAGGGCTCAGAGCTGATCCTTAAATGCATCCGTCACTCCAACCGCAGACCTCACTGCTGTCACACTACCCTCGTACATATCCTGTACCACTCTTACATACTTATTTGGCACTCCTGACTTCCTCTTACAATACCATAACTCCTCTCTAGGCACCCTGTCGTATGCTTTCTCTAAGTCCACAAAGACACAATGCAACTCCTTCTCACCTTCTCTGTACTTCTCCATCAACACTCTCAGAGCAAACATCACATCTGTAGTGCTCTTTACTGGCATGAAACCATACTGCTGATCACTAATCACCTCCCTTCTTAACCTAGCTTCCACTACTCTTTCCCATAACTTCATGCTGTGACTGATCAATTTAATCCCTCTATAGTTACTACAGCTCTTCACATCACCCTTATTCTTAAAAATTGGTACCAAGCACTTTATCCATTCCTCAGGCATCCTCTCACTTTCCAAGATTTCATTAAACAATCTAGTTAAAAACACCACTGCCATTTCACCTAAACACCTCCATGCTTCCACAGGTATGTCATCTGGACCAACAGCCTTTCCATTCTTCATGCTCTTCATAGCTATCCTTACTTCCTCCTTGCTAATCCACTGCACTTCATGATTCACTATCCGCACATCAACCAACATTCTCTCCCTCTCATTCTCTTCATTCATCAGCCCCTCAAAGTACTCTTTCCATCTGTTCAACACACTCTCCTTGCTTGTGAGTACATTATCCTTTATCACCCTTACCTGCTGCGCATCTTTACTAGCTTGGTCCCTCTGTCTAGCCAATCGGTACAGGTCCTTTTCTCCCTCCTTAGTGTCCAACCTTTCATACAACTCTTCATACGCCTTATCCTTAGCCTTCACCACCTCTCTCTTTGCCATGCACCTCATCTTCTTATACTCTTGTCTACTTTCTTCATCTCTCTGACAATCCCACTTCTTCTTCGCCAACCTCTTTCTCTGTATACTCTCCTGTACTACTTCATTCCACCACCAGGTCTCTGTCCTCCTTCCTCTTTCCAGATGTCACACCAAGCACCTTTCTAGCCATCTGTCTTACTAGCTCTGCTGTAGTTACTCAGCTATTTGGTAACTCTTCACTGCCACCCAGTGCCTGTCTTAACTCTTCCCTGAACTCCACCTCACAATTACCCTTTTTCAATTTCCACCATTTGATCCTTGGTGCTGCCCTCACTCATCCTCCTCTTCTTGATCACCAATGTCATCCTACAAACCACCATCCTATGCTGCCTAACTACACTTTCCCCTGCCACCACTTTACAGTCTCCAATCTCCTTCAGACTGGCCCTTCTACATAAGATATAATCCACCTGTGTGCATCTTCCTCCACTCTTGTATGCCTTCACCAACATGCCCATTGAAATCTGCTCCAATCACCAGTCTCTCACCCTTGGGTACAATCATCACTATTTCATCCAAATCGCTCCAGAATTTTTCTTTCTCATCCATCGCACACCCAACTTGTGGAGCATATGCACTAACAGCATTCATCATTACACCTTCAATTTTCAGCTTCATAAACATCACTCTATCTGACACTCTTTTCACCTCCAAAACACTCTTAGCATTCTGTTCCTTCTGGATATCCCCTATGCCATTTCTCCTCCCATCCACACCATGATAAAACAATTTGAACCCATCTCCGATACACGTAGCCTTGCTCCCCTTCCATCTGGTCTCTTGCACACTCAATATACCAACCTTCCTTCAGTCCATCATATCAGCTAGATCTCTCCCTATACCAGTCATACTGCCAACATTCAAAGTTCCGACCCTCACTATCACAGTCCTAGCCTTTACCTGCCTTTGGGCATGCCTTCCCCCTCTTCTCCTCCTTTGATATTTCTGTGAAAAATTCTCTAGATACTTAGATTTTATTGAGTGATTAGCAATTAGAGTGTTTTCTTCTGTCTGATTTTTTTCCCCCTCTGCTCTACCCATTACCGTTGATAAAATTTTAAGTAACATTGTTGGTACGACCTTTCTCCCTTACCCTTGTGGTATTCCTTCAATACTTTTGCTGGTATTGTCTTTTTTGTTGCTTCTTTTGGCTTTAGTTTCAATAAAGTGTTCTCTTTCTCCTCTTAACACATCTGTATTGATAATTGTGACTACCTGGAACATTGTTTGACTAACTGGATTTTACTGTTGGCCTGTAGTGTATTTTCTAAACATGTCAGATAAGGGTACTTCAGGTTTTAAGCATTGTGCTTCTTGTAATGGCAAGTTACCCAGTAGTGACTCTCACAATGACTGTGTTTACTGTTTGGGAGTACCCCACCTTTCAGTGTAGCCTCTGTGTGCCATTTGTCAGAGTTTATCTCAATGCACTCTTAATGAGGAAAAGAATAAATTGATTCTGAAGGGGTTACTCAAGTCTCCCTTTTCAGAGGCCATTTCTGCGATGGAGGTCTCAACCCCTCCTGAATACAAAAAGAGGTCTCACTTGGTTTTCTCCTCACCATCAGGGTAAACCTGTAAAATCTAAGGTCCCAAAGTTGTCCTCTGAGCATAAATCTGCCACTACGGCTCCATCTTCTTCAGCTCTGAGCACCTCGAAATCTTTGATACCAATGACGCATTCGGCACCGGTCATAGACTTTACTTCGCCTGTTTTGACTTTGGCACCTGCAGCCATCTTGGCTTAGAGCACACTTTTGATTATTTTGGAACCGACTGTTTCGGCTCAGAATACCACTTCAGCACCCTGCACCATACTAACTTCTTTGGAACTGACGCCTCTACTACCGGTCTCAAAACTTGAGACCTCTGTGCCGGCAGACATTACACCATGGGACTCAATTATTCCCCATCCCTAGATCCTTTTCTGGGCCAAGCCTGTAGCAGTTTCATTGATCCACAAGGAGCCTGTCTGAACACAATGTGATGCATCTTGTGGACCAGCTGTTGTTAGCCAGGGGGATACCAACACTTCCTAAGACCCATCCACCTGCAAGATTTGGGTTCACTTATCCATGGATTACATCTTACACTCCTCCTTCAACCATCCCGATTTCGAAGCCCTCTGCTTCGACACCCTTATTGGAATCCACCATCTCAGTGCCTACAGTGCATCTCACTCTGGCTCCGAGTCTTCCCCTTTGGACTTCGGTTCCTGTGGAACCAGTCCTGCCTCAATCTGGGGATTTGGAGGACAGGTGATTCGACCAGTTGCATGGAGCCATCTTTCTCCTCGGTTCCATCCTCTGCGCCGATAACGAATCCGCATCGATCCTGCTTGAGGCTTCACCCATGTGGTGGGCTCGTCTGAGTGGGGTGTGACCCCGGTCCCAAGGTTGTCTTTCTCTGTTCTGGGCTTTTATCCCTTTTCATGCTGGCCTGGTTTCCACGCGATGGAAAAGGCTCTTGCTTCTGGCAGCACTCCTCTGATATCAGAACCCCGGTTTATGCCCCCTGAGCTACAGCTGTGTCAGACTACCTCCCTGGGATACCGGGCAGAAAAACTGCAGGAAACCCCTATTTAGGGTACCCGCTCTTCCGAGCCCTCCTCAGAGACCCCCACTGAGGAGCCCCCTCAGAAGAGCACGTACAAGAGGAAAGCACATTCACTCACCAGTGGAGTCCTTAACTGAAGAGACAGACTACGATGATGGTGAAGGACTTCCTGGAAATACCTAAGCAGAGAGGTGACTGGAAGCCCTCCAACCCTTCATCTGAGGAGTCTGTGTTACTGCAGGTTTTCCGTGCCCGGCCTTCTACCTCTTGGATGTCCCTGCCTGCCGACGAACTCTTCCAGCTCTTTGTGCAGCGTGCTTGGAAGAACCCTGACTCCATTGAGGTGATCCCTCGGAGACCAGACAAAATCCCCCCCGAAGAGAACCCCCATTGGTCCAAAGGGTTACCAGTTGATGTCATGGTAGTGGCAACGGCCACAAAGAAGGACTTAGCTAAGGAAAGTCCCGCTGTCTATCCGCCCAACAGGGAGTCCCGGGCAGTGGACATACTTGGGAAGTGTGTTTTTGCATCCGGGACCTTTGCCATTCGGTCCCTGAACTATTTGGCACATTTTACGAGGCTCCAGAGGGACTTGATCTCCGAAATCTCTGGGACTCTTACAGGACAGTTGTCTGACGAGGTCAGGAACAAGATGGTCTTGCAGCTCACAACCTTGGAATCAATATCCAACTCGTCCATGAGGTTGCTTTCACATGTGACCGAAAAGGGTGCTAGAGCAGTGGGTTCAGGAACTGTCATGAGGCGTCATGCCTGGATGTGCATTTGTGACCTCGCAGACCCCTTTAAGTCTTCCTTTCTGAATGCTGCCATTAAAGCTTCATCCCTTTTTGGTTCCAAAGTAAAGGACACACTAGCCAGGTGCGAGCAAGATGGAAAGACCTTGTCTGCTGTAGGCCTATGTTTTTCCAACCCTCAACGTACCTTCTCCAGGAATCAGAGGAGTGGAAAGATGTGGCGCAAAAAATATCAGGGTCCTTTCTGTAACGCATGTGGTGATGATACCCCCAGAGGCAGAGGGGGGGTAACAATTCCGCAAGATGCCCCTGCAGAGGCAGAGGGGGTCCTTGCAACCAAGGCTCCAGAGATTCCTTCTCTAGACAAACCTTATCAGTGCTCCTGAGGCGCAACCCATATGCTTACCTCTGGAAGCAGTTGGGTTTCATTTCTCTCTGCACCAAGCTGCCTGGCAATCCATTACCACGGATCGTTTGGTGTGGAGTATCATTACCAGAGGTTACACCATTCCCCTTTCTTATCAGCCAAACCTTCCCGACATTCCACCCAGTCAAAGGGAAGAAGCAGCTTTAGAGATAATAAAGCTGTCTCAAAAAAGAGTCATCCAACCAGTCCCACCAGACCATCATGGATCCGGATTTTACTCAAGATACTTTTTGGTGCCAAAAAAGACGGGACTGGAGACCCATTTTGGATCTCAGCAGCTTAAACAGGTCTGTCAGCCAAACCAAACCAAATTCCTGATGGTCATGGTACAGTCCATTCTTCCTTTTTTAAGGGAAGACGATTGGATATGCTTCATAGATCTCAGGGATGCGTATTACCACATCAAAATGGACAAACGCTCCAGGAGTCTGCTTCACTTCCGGCTAGGGGCCAGTTATCAATTTCGCGCCCTGCCATTTGGTCTCTCTACAGCCCCCAGAGTGTTCACGAAGTGTATGGCTGTGGTCACAGCTCCTTAAGACTACAAGGATTCCGGGTGTTTCCATATCTGGATAACTGGCTCCTCACCGCCCCCACCAAGCACCTTCTGGTAACAGCACTGCATTATACTCTTTCGCTGGCAAAATTGTTGGGAATAACGATACATTGGGATAAGTTGAACTTTACTCCTAGACAACGAATAGAGTTCATTGGAGCAGTGTTCAATACTCTGCCATGTCTAGTATCACTCCCACCATTTGAGGCTTCAGCTGTGACTGATACTCTCCCAAACAAAAATCTCAACAAGAAAATTCTCCAGGCCCTATTTTCTGTGGCAGCTTCAATCCTGATAGTGCCTCTAGTGAAGCTGCATATGCGGATCCTGCAATGGCTCCTTTGTTAATGGTTCCCAAACTATCACCCCCTCCATTACCAGGTTCAAATAACCAACACCTGCAAACAGAACCTCCTTTGGTGGATGAGGCCAGACATAGAACTTTGAAGTTGCCCATTTCAATCCCCTTAGCCCAGAGCTATTGTGACCACGGATGCTTCCCTAATCTGATGGGGGGAAGCCATTTCCAGGGGAAGACAGTCCAAGGCACATGGTCCACCTACATATCAATGTTCTGGAACTGAGAGCTGTGCTATTAGTGTTGCAGGCTTTTCATTCAGCCCTCCCTTCCGGGACAATTGCAATTAAGTCAGACAATATGTCAGTGGTTTGGTATATCAACAAATGAGGAGGAACCAAGTCCTACCCCTTATGTCGGAGCCATGAGACTTTGGCAGTGGGCGATAGCTTCCAACCGCTTTCTGACACAACATACATCCTGGGGAGCTCCAACATGATTGCAGACAAATTGAGCAGATGCATCCTAATGCCTAACAAGTGGTCCCTCAACCCCGAGGTGGCAACAGAAATCTTCAGCTACTGGGGCCAGCCTTGCTGCGACCTCTTCCCCTCCACATTGAACAAGTGCAGCAGCTATTTCACCCTACTTCCCCCAGAGGGGGAGTCACCGAGGGATGCTCTAATCCACGATTGGCCCACGGGACTTCTTTACGCTTATCCTCTCATTCCCCTGATTCCTCAATTTTCTAAAGAAAGCTCTTCGGTTGAGATGCAAGGTGATCCTGATAGCTCCATTCTGGCCTTGTCAAGTTTGGTTCCTCTTTCATCGGCCTCATCTAATGTACCCGCCATGGATTCTGGACCCTGTGCCAGATCTGATTACTCACCACCAAGGGCTGAGTCACCGAAATCTGTCCAGTCTCAAGCTGACTCCGTGGTTTCTCCACTTCCATTAGTTACCAGGCAAGCTAATATCTCCTCGCCTGTTCGAGACATCATTCCTGGCCTCTCATAAACCATCCACCAGAAAACTATATCAGGATAAATGGAAAAGGTTCTCCATCTGGTCCAAGGGTAACATGCTGAACACTTATTCAGCTCCAGTATCTGTGGTACTCCAATACCTGGCTAAGTTTTTGAGAATGGAGCCTCTGCCTCTGTTGTACAAGTACAGCTAGTGGCAATTTCTAATTTCCATAATGGTATAGATGACATTTCTCTTACCTCTTTACGCCTTTGCAAGGCCTTCCTCAAGGGGACCTCTCATATCAGGCCTCCTGTCAGACAGCCTGTGGAACCACGGAATCTCACTTAGGTTCTTCAGTCTTTGACTCAAAACCTTTTGAACCTGCTGCGAAGTGTGATCTAAAGTTTTTGTCTTGGAAATCCCTGTTTTTAGTAGCCATCACGTCTGCCAGCAGGGTCTCGGAGCTACAAGCTTTGTGTATCAAGAGGGCCCTATCTGGTCTTTCATAAAGACAGAATATCACATAGGACAAATCCATTCCTCCTACCCAAAGTTGTTTCTGAATTTTGCATAAACCAGACCATTGATTTACCCGTGTTCTTTCCCAACGTTGCCAATAGAGGAGAGTACTGCCTTCACTCCCTAGACATTCGTAGACAATTGAGATTTTATCTAGACAGGACCAAATCCATCCGTAAATCCAAACAGCTTTTCATCTCCTTTTCTGGGCCCAGAATAGGAGAGGCTGTTTTTAAGCTTACATTATGAAAATGGCTAAGGGACTGTATACGCTTCATTTATTCCCTCAGTAACGAACCTATGCCAAAAGTTAAAGCTCACTCCACTAGTTCCATGGCAACATCTGTAGCTTTTCATTCCAGGACTTCCATGGATGACATCTGCACAGCAGCTACTTGGGCTAAGCCTTATACCTTTATCAATCATTACAAATTGGACTTAGTCTCCAGAGGGAGAGCTGCCTTTGGCTTAATGGTTCTCAGGAATGTTCTTCCGTAAGGGCCGCCCATGGACCTCAAGGTAGCTTGGTATTCTGTCCCATCAGTGATGAATGGAAAGAGGATTAACAACATCAGATAAAGAAGTTATGTCTTACCATAACATTCCATCTGTGGTGGTGTTCTTTCATTCATTACTTTCCACCTTCCTTCCCCTTCCAAAGGCTCTTGGGGAATGCTTTGGGTCTAAGTGGTGTCCTAGGGTTTTTTGCGCAGAAGTGGCTTTGGCTTTACTACTTTATCTCTAGCAAACTCGATCTGAGGTAACAGGGAGAAGGGCATTCTGGGTAGGGACTTAGCTCGAGAGTTTTTTTTGGCTGATACAAGCTTGGTAAAGAGGCAGACTGTGTTCCGAGGGTTCGTAACTGAACCCATCAGTGATGAATGAAAGAAGATGAACAACACAGATGGAATGTTATGATAGGACATAACTTCTTTTTTAGAGAGGACTTTTTCTTGTATGCAGAACTGGAACATTCACCTGTTATTTCCTTCAATTCTAAATTTATGGTC
Organism: Protopterus annectens; assembly: GCF_019279795.1. Taxonomy (NCBI): domain Eukaryota; kingdom Metazoa; phylum Chordata; order Ceratodontiformes; family Protopteridae; genus Protopterus; species Protopterus annectens. The sequence goes on from NC_056742.1 coordinate 291,056,001, forward strand.
ATCATAGACCAATGGTTCTTAATTATGTCAACAACACCATCAGAACCTTTAGAAAATGTTACTGTTACTCTACATCTAGTATTGTTGGCCAGCTTACATCTACTTGTAGGGAGATTTGATGAAAAAAATGGTCTGCCTTTATCTTTCCTACTCTTCATTACATGATAAAATGTGTTGTTTACCTTATATTTATTATATCCCCTCAGCTGTAAATTTTATTTCTGTTAAAAAAATTATCACTGGCATTTACTCTGGACACCCTCAAACCTTGGCCTTTAATAATAATTTTAAAAATATGATGTGGATGCATGCTAATGCAATGTAAAAAGTTATTTCTGTGACATGCTTTTGTATATAACATGGTGTCAATTTCACCATCTTGTTTAACCTTTGAGTACATCAAGAAAACTGATTTCTTTATCAGAATGGTTCACAGTGTACTTAAGAAACATGGTGCTACTATTTGTATAATTAATAAAGCTCATTAACTCATGTTCCATCCCAAATCATAAAGATGTCCACAAACCTCCTATAAAACAAAACATGTGCATTGAAAGGACGTTTAAGAACATAATCCAACTCCCATATCTAAGATTGGCGTAGCTATTTCCATATGACATGCCCATAGCTACGCCAGCTTTTTGCACATATTTGCTATTAAACAAGAAGATGATATATAATATTTTACCAAATTACATAACAGTTCTACTTTGTCAGTAGTAAGGTGATCTGTTCTACATAAAATTTTTTTCATCCATTCTAACCCAATATTATTTGGGATAACTATAAAAAGTGACTATACATCCAAAGTCACTAAATACCATTCATTCATTCTAAAATTAGCATAAGTAAAACCATAGAAGTCCTGTAAAAATTGCCTTGAATCCTGTAAAATATGGCTATCAAGCTTAATTAAGGACCTCAAATTCTTCTCAACATAAGCAGACATAGCTTTAGTGCACCAATTCTGCCCGGATACTGTTGGTCTCAAGGGTGGGCTTACAGGGTCTTTATGTAGCTTAGGTAAACCCTGTATAACTGGTATTGTGAGTTTATCCATAAACAAAAAAATAATGTAAATACTTGTCTTGTCAATTTGGCTGAAAAAGTATATTTAATCCTATTCTTTACTGCATCACTACTATTGCAAACTTCAGCCAACATACTTCCATCTTATGACCATACCAGTCAAAGTAGCTGAAACACACACCACACTAACTAGATAAAAACACAAACGAAGGAAGCAAAGTCATTGATCTACACCCAAAGTGTTTATTTAGCACTTTCGTTTCAATGAATGGAAACTTCTTCATAATACATAAAAACAAATCTGAAGTAGTTAACTTCATTTGTCCATCAACCTATGGGTTATCGGATCCATATCGGATCCGAGCCGTCAGCATCCAACAGCCAAGATCTGAGCTCCAAGCGCCTCCCCTTACCCATAATCCCCTGCTATCCCTTCCTGACCTCAGATCTAGTTTGCCGCGGTTCTCTCAGCAGCTTGATTGAGCTTCCAGGCGTAGTGGTGTCTATTTTGTGAGAAAAATCCTTTTTCTTGTCACTTTAAACAAATAGTTATTGTGTGTGAGAGTTAGCTTAGTTTCCCACTAGCATTAACGTGTTTTTTTTCTAGTATCTAGTTACCCCTTTTTAGTGTTTTCCTCCCCCCCTCATGTACGCGTTAGGGTGTGTGTGTGTTTTGGGGCTTAGCGAGTGTGTTTTCTTATAGGTATGGCGGAGGCACCCAAAACCTTCTTTTCAAAGTGTACCGAGTGTGGCCATAAGCTGTCCCCAGCGTTTTATGCCTTGGGGTTGAACATCTCTCCACCGGCTGCACTATTTGCGCAGTGTTCAACCCCGGGGCCCCCAAGGACCGGCGGTCGAAGCTGATTCTGGCAGGACTTCTGTCCCCGGACCCGGCTTTGTCCTCCGGTCCCTCCATGGCACCTGCCACGGCAGCGCCACCTGCTATTCCCCCTCCCCTGGCCGGGACTCAACCTCCCACCTTGGGCCAGAAGGAGAGGGACACCAAAAAGGAGAAACGCGGGGAAAAGCATCACAAGCGGCGGGCCGAGGCTTTTGCATCAGCCCCGCCAGCCAAACGGGTTTCTCCTCCTAGGGCCTCCAAGTCGTCTTCTTCCCGGCTCTGATCTCCCCGCTTTTCGCCGGGGCCAGAGGAGGAGACGACCCAGTCGCCTTTGAGGTCATCGAGGCGGCACTCCCAGCCCGCCTCGGTGGCCTCATCAAGGTCTACCCGCAGTATGTCAGATGCAGACTTGGACCGGATGATGCGCAGGTTTCTCCAGGCCCAGCTGCAGATGGGAATGCTCCTGCCTCCCCCCCCCCCCCACTGGGGGGGAGCTCGACCCCCTTTTTCGCCCTGATTGCTCCTTCTCCGACCCACTACCGGGGTTCGGAGCCTTCGGAGCCATGTAGCGTCAGAGCCGGGGGACTGTCCGCGCAGATAGTATCGGGTTCTTCGGCACCGATGGCACCTTTGATTCTTTCGGGTCCATTTTCTTTGGATCCGAGCTCTTGGAGCTGAGAGCTGAGCTTCGGATCTGGAGGTGTCAGTATAGCTTCGGCTCCGCCTCGGTCGGAGCATACTGGCCCTTCGGATCCGACCGCATCGGCGCCGGCTCCGATCCGCACTTCGGATCCGAGGGAGGGTCTGCTCTCGGATCCTAGGGAGAGCAGCTCTCCTTCAGCGTTTGATGTCGTGGAGAGGGTTTTGTCGAGGGATTCCAGGCCCCCTGGCTTCAGCTACGGTTCCACCCTGCACTCCCTCTCAGACGGGTCCGCTTACCAGGGACAGCCTGCTCAGACGTCCCAGATATTTCCATTGCTGGAACATGATGTGGTTGGTGAGGCCTCCTCGGACAGCCCCCCCCGAGGAGGTTCCTCAGAAACGCAAGTGCAAGAGGAGGCACTTGGACTCCCCTGAGTCCTTGACAGAGGACACAGATTTGGAGGAAGGGGAAGGTTCCCCAAGGTCACCCCCCCAAAGACGTCTCCTTCGGAGACATTATGGAGATACTTCGGATCGGGGGGGGTGGTCTGCCCCAAAAACTTCCTCTGACGAGTCTGTGTTTTTCGAGGCATTTGAAGCAGGCCCGTCTACCTCTTGGGTGTCCCCTCCCGCCGATCCCCTGGTAGACCTGATTACTACCAGGGCATGGAAGGAACCGGACACTGTGTAGCCCATTCCAAAGAGGCTAGGCAAAATTCTCATCCCCCCTTTGGACAGGTCATGCTGGAGCAAGGGAACCCCAGTTGATGCCATGTTGGTGGCAGCCGCCACCAAAAGGGAACTGGCCCAGGAGAGTTCCTCGGTCCATCCTCCAGACAAGGAGTTTCGGACGATGGACCGTCTGGGGAAGCGGGTGTTCGCTTCAGCAACCTTTTCTATGAGGTTGCTGAATTATATGGCACACATCATACGGCTCCAGCGGGATCTTATCAAAGAATACGCTGGGTCACCCCCAGAGTCCATGTCGGCAGAGGACAAGAAAGTGTACTCTACCTGGATGGCCACTCTCAAATCTATCTCTAATACCTCTATGCGGTTACTGTCCCATGCCACGGAAGGGGCCGCTAGAGCTAGCGGAGCTCCGTCACTGTGATTTCGCGGAACCCTTTAAGGAGTCATTTGCAAATGCCCAGTTTGATGGGTCTGCTCTTTTTGGCAAGACCATACGCGACACACTGATCCAGAGCGAAAAAGACTGGAAGATGTTGTCTGCCGTCGGAGTCCACTTCTCTGCTCCCCAGAGGTCCTTCTCCAGGAACCAAAAGGGACAGAAGAAGATGTGGTTCTGGAAGTTTCAACAATCCCGTTTCGTTTCGGACCCCTCATCCTTCAGAGGCAGAGGAGGACAGGGTGGACGCCGCCCCAGAGGCAGAGGGGGCCCGAAGAACTTTGGGTCCAGAGAACCTTTCTCTGATCGGCCCACGCAGCAACCCTGAAGGATTGCCCGACTGTTCCACTCTGGAGGCAGTTGGGGGGCATTTCTCTAGGCACCTGGCAGCTTGGGAGTCCATTACAACAGATCATTGGGTGCTTCAGATCATATCCAGAGGCTACAAGATCCCCTTTCTCAATCCCCCTCGCAGTCCCCACAGCCTCCCTGATGTCCCTCCCAATCAAAGGGAGGCGGCAGCCGAAGAGATATGCCAGCTGCTAGAAAAAAGAGCAATCCAGCACGTCCCCCCCAGACCAGTCCGGGTCAGGCTTCTACTCCAGGTTTTTCTTGGTGCCAAAGAAGACGGGGGACCTCAGAGCAATCCTCGACCTGCCCTTTCTGAACCTGTCAGTAGCCAAAGAAAAGTTCCGGATGGTCACTCTTCAATCCATTCTCCCCCTTTTGCAGGAGAATGACTGGATGTGCTCCATAGACCTCAAAGATGCGTACTACCACATTTTGATGGACAGACGATCCAGGAGGTTTCTCCGCTTCCGGCTGGGAGCCAGCCTTCGCCAATTCAGGGTCCTTCCCTTTGGTCTCACCACAGCCCCCAGGGTGTTCACCAAAGTGTTAACGGTTGTAGCGGCCCACCTGAGACTCCAGGGAATTCAGGTCTTTCCGTACCTGGATGACTGGCTCCTGACCGCCCCCACCAGGCATCTACTTTGCACTGCCAGAGATTACTTTCTCCATCTAGCTCCCCGGCTGGGGATTTCAATAAACATCGAAAAATCTTCCCTTCTTCCAACTCAAATCCTAGATTTCATCGGTGCCAGATTTAACTCCAACCAGCTTCTAGCCTTTTTGACTCCAGACTGGCTACGAACTCTGAAACTCCATGTACTGGCCCTTCTTCAATCCCCAGCCCCCCCTGGCGGAATTGGTCCAGAGGGCTCTGGGCTCGATGGCGGCAACCATCAACCTACTTCCCATGGCACGTTTAAACATGAGAGTTCTTCAGTGGACCTTACAAGTCCAGTGGTCCTTGCTGCTACATCCCCTGAACTTCCCTGTTCCTCTCAGCAGGGTATGCAAGAAAGCCCTCTTATGGTGGCTCCAGTCCCCGGACCTCCAGAAGGGGCGCCCCTTCTCTGTGTCCCCTCCTCTAGCCATGGTGACCACGGACGCCTCTCGCCTCGGGTGGGGGGGGGCACTGCTTGGGCAGGACCATCCAAGGCATGTGGAACCATTCGGAGACCTACTTGCATATCAGTGTCCTAGAGATGAGAGCGGTGCTTTTGGCGTTGCAAGCACTTCAAAGCCCTCTTCCCTTGGGGACAATTGTGATCCAGACAAACAACATGTCGGTCGTCTGGTATATCAACAAACAAGGGGGAACCAGGTCCTATCCACTTTGTCGGGAGGCCATGAGAGTGTGGGAATGGGCTACGTCCACCAACCGCTTTCTCATAGCGACACACATTCCGGGACGGTCCAACATTTTGGCAGACAGACTGAGTCGATCCATCCTGCCACTGTACGAGTGGTCTCCGAATCCGAAAGTAGCAAAGCAAATCTTCTCCAAATGGGGTCAACCTTGCTACGATCTTTTCACCTCTCCTTCGAATACAAAGTGCAGCGACTACTTCGCTCTAAATCCCCCACCCAGGGAATCCCCCAGGGACGCATGTTTGCCCACCTGGTCTACTTTATGCTTACCCTCATCTGCCCCCTGATGCTGAAGTTTCTACAGGAAGCCAGACGGTTGGGGAGCAGAATAATTCTCATTGCTCCATTCTGGCCTCGTCAAGCTTGGTTCCCATATCTATGGTCTCATCTAGTGAATCCCCTATGGATTCTAGATCCCATCCCGGATCTGATTTCTCACCCATCAGGCCTGTCGACCCCGAATCTGGACAACCTCAAGCTCACAACGTGGTTGATCCATTTCCAGTAATAGCTAGGACTCCCCGTATCTCGTCCCCTGTCAAGGCTATCCTAGTAGCTGCTCACAAGCCATCTACTAGAAGAATATATAATAGTAAATGGAAGCGTTTTTCTATTTGGGTGGAGCATCGGAACCTAGATCCCTTTACAGCTCCATTGCCAGCAGTTCTACACTTTTTGTCAGGTTTATTCGACCAAGGTGCTAGCTCTTCTTTGGTCAACGTCCAGTTGGCCGCAGTCTCTCATTATCATGTTGGCAGTGATCTAGGCCCTTTGACTTTGTCCAAATTATGTAAGACCTTCCTAAAAGGCACTTTTCTACTAAGACCGCCAGTAAAAGATGCAGTTCCTCCTTGGGATTTAACTCTTGTACTTCAGTCTCTAACAGCTCCTCCTTTTGAGCCTACAACTTCGGAGGATCTAAAATACTTGTCTTGGAAGACTGCTTTTCTTGTTGCCATAACCTCGGCCAGAAGGGTCTTGGAGATTCAAGCCCTTTGCGTCAAGCCACCGTATTTGGTCTTCCACAAGGATAGAGTCGCTCTCAGGACCAACCCCTCCTTTCTGCCCAAAATTGCATCGGAGTCTAATATCAACCATTCTATTAATCTACCAGTCTTCTTCCCAAATTATCAGAACAAAGGTGAATACAAGTTGCATTCCCTAGATGTACATAGGCAACTAAGATTCTATTTGCACAGGACAGCTGATCACAGGAAATCAGACCAACTTTTTGTATCCTTTGCCAAGTCCTCTTTTGGAAAACCTGTATCAAAGGTCACATTGTCCAGATGGATTTCCCAATGTATCCTTTTGGCATATGCAAGTTCGGGCCAGCCTACACCTCAAGGAATCCATGCCCATTCTACCCGATTGATTTCTACCTCTTCGGCTTTTCGATCTAGGGTGTCGTCGGATGACATTTGTTAAGCAACCACTTGGGCTTCATTTCATACATTTATAAATCACTACAAGTTGGATTTTGTTTCCAGAGGGAGAGCATCCTTTGGCTCTGCAGTGCTCCGGAACATCCTTCCATGAGGACCTCCCAAGAATCAGGTAGCTGGGGACTCTGTCCCATAGGATGATGGACAAATGAAGTTAACTACTTAAGTACTTACCATAACGTTCCATATGAGTAGGTAAACTTCATTTGTCAGCAACCGTCCCTCCCTCCATCCCCCTTACCTATATAGATGTTCTAAGGTCTCCTGCTGTCATGGCGGACTATTTCCTGGTTAGAGTAGGGAGGTGGTTCTTGGTATCGTATGGTTTATGGATAGGCAAACTCGATCTGAGGTCAGGAAGGGATAGCAGGGGATTATGGGTTAGAGGGAGGAGCTTGGAGCTCGGATCTTGGCTGTTGGAAGCTGCCGGCTCAGATCAGATATGGATCAGATAAACCCATAGGTTGCTGACATATGAAGTTTGCCTACTCAGATGGAACGTTATGGTAAGTACATAACTTCTAATTACCCAACAGTCTTTTATACCCTTCATAATTATCAAATAATTAAAAAACCCACCTTCTTAAAGGTGTATACAATAACCAGATACTTTCATGAGTTAATATATACATATAAAAATGCTTACAACATACAGAAGTACTAGTGAACCATGAACAAATCTAAAAAACATCACTCATATAGTTATAAACCTTGAAAAACATACTGAAACCCATGCTAACAAGTTCTTGCTTTTAATCTAAGTAGTGGGCCGATGGAAATGGTGTCGTTCAGCCCTGGATACACTGTTGCATGAGACTGAAGTTGCCATCTCAATTCTTTTGCTTCCAAGTAGTCATTTAACAGCCCTCCTATTTCTACTTGATCTATAATTACAAATTTAAAAGAATGTCCCTCATATTCTAATATATGCCCCTCCAAAGCATTCTTAAGATCCTTTTTGGATATGCCATAATGCTGGTAAACTCGACTTCTAAGGGGGTCTTAAGTTTCCCCTATATAAAAACATTGGCATTCTGAACAGAGGGCCAAATATGCAACCCCCTACTATTACAGTTACATTTTTTGTGTAAAATATGTTTGCCATAGTTAGGGATTTCTATCTCATTGGTGTCTAGCACATATTTGCACTGCAGACAATGTCCACATTTACGCATTTTTCCATGCAGACTTGAATGTTTAACTTTCTCCAACATATTTTTTATACTGGCATCCTTTTTATATATAATTTGTGGATATCCCCCTACTATAATTAGATACTCAGGATCTATTCTGAATATACTCCAATTTTTGTTCATGATGTCACCTATGTCCGAAAATTGCTTGTTATATGCCAGGACCACAGGCTTGTTTAAATTCGCTCCATCCTTGTTACTGTTTCTATTTCTATCCAGGGTCCCACTTACAGCCCCTAAGGGTTAAAAAAAAAAAGAAATAACCGCTAACTCTTTTTTTGTGCAACTCCACACAAAATATTAAGAAATACCTCTGGGTATCCTTTCCTAAGCAGCGTATTCTTCAGGATTTCAGTTTGGACCAAAAATTCTTTTATATTGGTCACCATTGTAGCAAGGTGGACACATTCACCCTTTACAAGGGATTTTTTTTTATGGAGTGGGTGCCAACTATTAAAATGTAATAATGTACTGGAGTAGGTGGGCTTTCTGCATATTGTGGAGTTAAATCCACCAGTTACTGAAATGTGATCTTTAGTACTTTGAATCCCTTGGTCTGTTGCAACATACGAATCCCTTGCATTCTATGCTATCTCATTATACATTACCAACAGCTGTTACTTGATTAATACTTTTATTAACACAAATCTTATAATGACGATAAGAGCAATTAATGCGGAAGTTGTAGTACCCCACCATAGACACACAGCTGTTATTATTTATTTTTAACTGCATGTATGCTTCCTTAAGCAAGTTGTCAGTCTTGCAGTTACACACAAGCATTTCAAAATCTTGTCAAGTTAACCCTTGCTTTACAAGGCAAAACCTTGTATTAGAAACTAGCATATTTCTTTTGCACTGCATAATTTCATTATTGCTTTGGGAAAAGAATATTTTAAAGCAATTTACAGGAAACTGTGATCCTCTATACGTAATAGCCTTTCTTCTTTGTTAACTACAGTTACTTGTTTGACAGTTTTATAACACATCTGCTCTGTTATATCTGAGATAGCTCCATAAGTTGCATTTGCCATCAACTTTGTAACTTTCATATTGTCTTAGTGGCACCATACCAGTGAAAAATTTCAGCTCCTGAAATAACACCATTTCCTGTGTCCAGATGTTTCTTTCCCTATTTTTTTATCATGAACTTCCCTCTTTTGCTGGTGATTTTTTAACATGTCCTCTGGTAATGTGTGAGTAATTCATTATTGGAACTGCATACTCTATGTAACAGAATTTCTTCTCTTTCATTTCTTCCTTAAAAGAAGTATTGTGTTAACTCCCATGCTGTTTTTATTTTATACTCAAGCTTTTTTACATGACCATAGTTCTTTTGAAAACAAAGTATTCCTTTTCCTATTTTCGTCAGCTGTAAATTTTTTTATGGCTGATTGTTTAACAACTCTATTTTTTAAGATTTTTTAAACATAAAACCTATATGTGTAACCTCTACAGGGACTTTATGTAATGGCATTTTATGTGGCTAAAAACCCAACAATTTAATTTGTCACATGCCTTTGCAAACAAATTTCAGGTATCTGATCATGATGTCCCCGTTCTCATGATTTATTATATCTGAGTATCTCTTTCCATTTTTTTCTTTGCAACTGTTTTAAATTGCCTTGTGTTTATAGATTGCTATTATAGAAACAAATTTAAACTCTCCTAAGACTGTTAACATACTATTACTGTACTGATTACTGTTTGATATTAACTTGCACTGATTTTTATGAACCAACATGGTGTGCTGCTTTTGCTTGGATTTTTATTAGCTGAAAAATGCTATTTGAATAAGTTTTAATGACTCTGTACTTTACTACCTATATCTATTGCTGTGTATTATTACCCTGATGGCAGTTGCACCAGTTTGACTAATGATGTTTTTGCTGTACTAGTTTATTTATAAGACTGTTTGCTGTTATATTTTTATTTGTTTGCTGTATGCATAAGCTGCCTTTGGAGACATACTGTACTTTTAATGTGGGGGGGGGTTGACCCTCTCTTGTTACTATAGAACCTTTTGTTATTTAGGATTTGTCATAGGTACTGCCTTAAATGTTACTCCATTTCCAGACGTTAAGTGCATTGTTTAGTATAGCAATAACCCACGCCTGGGTGTGGGTAATGCTAAATTTACCCACGGTTGGCGTGGTTTGGTCCCGAGGCGGCCGAGGACCAAACAAAGCCAACCGTGGTAATTTAGCATTACCCACACCAGAAGTGGTTATTGCTATTATACCATGACATTATTTAAGAAAAGAAACTATTACTTTTCTTAAATAATGGCATAGTATAATGCCTGTTTACTGCCCTTCCGCAGATGTCTGGCATCCGCGGCAGTTCTGATGTACTGCGCGCCTGCGCAGTACATCAGAGCTGTGGGCAAAAGCAACGGAGAAAGCTAGATCTCCGTTGCTTTTTTTTTAGTGTTTCGCTATGTGGGGATCATGGTATAATTTTGCATATACCATTTGCACTACTGTAAATGTATTTACTGTATTTGTATTAACTGTAATTTTACACTGTATCTGTATTAACTTTACTTTAAGTCTGTATGGCTGTAGGTTATGTCTGTGTTTATTCTGAATCTGTCCTGTCTTATTAAACCAGTAAAGTATTTTTCTGTCTTTTAATGTCCCCTTTGTTTAATTAGTTAACATTGAGTTTTGTATACTAACATTGTCTTCCATTGCTTTAAAAGATCCCTGTACTTTGCTGCCAACTGATAACCTGTATTTTGTTAATTTATTGCTTTAATGCCTATTGCCTGCCGTGATCTGGTATTTCATAGGGCATACCTTATTTTTTATGTATCCTTCTGTGTTTGTACCTGTGACTGATTGTTCCTTGATGTATTTTCTTTATCTTGATTTCTTTCCCTATTTTTAGGTTTTGAAGAAGCATCATTTGTAATATGGACAATTCTGTTTAATGTGGCCTGTTTTCTTACAAGTACAACATATTAGCTGTTTTTCTGAACTTTGTTGTGTATCTGTCTGTACCCCTGGTGGAGCAGAAACTGCTAGTGTTCCCCCTGTGTTTGTTTTTTGTTTATCACACCATGTATTACATCTCCTTCCTTTCACCACTGAGTCTACAAGCTGTTTTTGTACATTTCCTTTGTGCATCTGTAATACTGTGTACTTTTTTTAAACGGCCTATCACTGTGGCTTAATCTCCATGTGTGTATCTGTCTGTCAGGCAGAAACTGATTTTAAAGCTGCATCTTGCAGAATGTCATTAACTATCTTGACGGAATTGCTTTAAACATAACATTATGCCTGACCAAAACATTATTTTGTTTTTTTTTCTGTCATGCTATTTAGACTGTAAAACAGTTATGTGAGTCTAGACACTCACCTGTTTTAATTGCTTTCTTTGCTTTGCTATTTGCCAAAGCATTTACTGTAGCCTTTCCTGTATATTTTTTATGTGCTTTGATTTTGACAATGCTAAACTTTCCCTGTAAGTAATTTTGGGAATGAATGTTCATAACTCTCGTACTGGAACATGTTTTAGGGGGTTGCCAACACTGTTGATGAATCACCTTCTGACACAAACTGGCAAGTGTAAATGCAAAAAACATTTAAATAAAGCATTGTTTGAAACAGACCACAAAGTGTATGTCAACCATTGTTTAAATGCAACATATTGAAACAAAATTATTTTTTTGTCTTGCCACTGAGGCAGAGTCTGTAATAAACAAGACTATTGAGATATATCAGCAGGAGATGTAACTGTCGTTTTTGCTGAACCCTGCCTAATGTAAACCTTGCTGGGCTTCTTCTGTCTTGTCAAATTAACCTCTGTAGTTTGTGCCCTTAGTAAATGTTGTTGGGCTCTATCTGATTGTTATGTTAAACCAGATATGTAATTATGTAAAGTCTGAATGGTACGCTGGGTCTGCTCCTCTAAATGGCATTATTGTCCCTTACTACTGTCTCTAAGGAAAGTTTTGAAATGCTGTGAAAACCTTTTCTTTAAAAGGTTAATATTGATAGCACACTGTACTATGTTAGAACTTTCTTCTGTTTGTGCGTTTGCAATATTTACTATAAACATTTTTATGTACATTACTAACAATAATTGCATACACTTGTATGAGATTTAGGTGACTGCAGAAGGTACATTTAACTGTTGTATAGGTCAAGAACTAACCACTAGAATCAAATAGATTATCAGAATAGGATATATCTTATGGTATGGCTTACATACTAGACTCCTGTGACAAGATAGACATAAGTTAGGAAAGTTACTTCCACATAAAAAAAGTCTTTATGAAGTGCTGTACATTTTATGTATGGATTATAGGCATTTATACATTTACAAACACAACTGTTATCTAATGTCTGAACATCAAACATTTCAGATTTACATTTTATGTCTGACAGAAGGTTTAAACCATGTAAATTTATATATACAATATGTGGACACTGTAAAGTTAACTGCCTGTACTTGCATCCATGTTATAACTGTGAAGAAAGTACTGTAATTTATACAGAAGACTAGCTGGAAAATGACTGTGTTTATCCACAGATGAATTGTAGGTGGTCCGAAGCAGGACAGCTTCCACGGCAGTGCTTTGTGTCCACCAACTAAGTGCTGGAACTGTTTCTCTGTTAAAGCACTGAAACTGTCAGTCTGTTGAACTAACATAGTAAGTACTAGGGCCCCCTCTGTAATATTAACTGCTGGTAACAGATATATGGTCACAGCCACTGGCCAAGGCTCACCACTGAAGAAAATGTCCAAAAAGTAGACCACACAAACTCCATACTACTATATCTGTTATACTTTATTTGTCTCAGAACAAATTATTGCCAAACAGTTAATTCTTTCAGAGCTATTTCAGTTCTTATTATAACACAGCTAAACAGATGAATAGACTGATGCACTCTCAAAGACGTCACTACCAATTGAAACATACTGTCCAGTTTATATACTCTTTTCAACCAATGTTATTTTTAATGTCCTTGTGACCTGTTCTTCTGGTTTCTGTCTGTGTCATGAAAAACTTCATGGTTATTTCATGCCCATTTTTGGTCCTCGCTGTATCTGAAGACTTCACAAAAGTCTCTCCACGTCATCTTTGCTTCACTTGACCTGTCTGCATATTTATTTATTTCTGCATCTGAAAGCCAAGAAAGTCCACTTCCTTTTTTTCTATAACAGGATGCCTTTTACAGTAAAGCCCACAGCTATATGTTGTTAATATCTAAGCGGAACATGTAACTGTTACAGAGCAAGCCATATTTTTTGAAAACTGCTGTTTGGACTAGCACATTTCCTTTCACTGTGCACACAGTATATTGGGGAAAAGCATTTTAATTTGCACACTATGAGTTATGCTATCTTTAGTAATAGTAATATCTAAGAAATTAGTCTTCTCCTGTATTAATAGTGAATTCAAGAAAATCTGTACTATTATTGATGTATACAAAGAACCTCTCCAAATCTTCTCTACTACCTCTCCAAAAAATAATGTCATCCAAATATCACCCATAAAAAGACCAATTGTGTGAAAAAGGGCAGTTCACAATATATTCATTCTGGAGCACATGCTGCCAACGTAGCCACCCCTTTACACTGTTTAAACTGTTTTTCAAATATGATGAAGTTATTGTCCAAAACGAACTCCATCAGAGTTATTATGGTAAGAATTAAGTCATGTCCTATACCTGAATGTTAACAGAGGTGGGAATAGAGCCATTCAATGCCGGCACTGTGTGTTATAACTGAGAAATAAGTTTCTTATATAAGTCGTGAGAAATAATAGGGCCTCTAAATATGTCATTGGAAATTTTGCTCAAAAAATCCCATGAGTCTTTTAAGACCCAGGGATGGTCTCTCAATGCGTACTTAAGCTGTTGGTCTATAAATTTGGCGATTGGAAAGGTCTTTGAAGCTTTCGCATCAGCTGTAGGCCTAAGTGGAGGGTCACACAAGTCCTTATTTATTTTTGGCACTCCAAAGATGGTTGAAGTTCTAGGGTTTTTTTACTGTCAAAAATTGTGTTCTTCCAAGGTTATCTGGTCATTAAGAACAAGTTCTAGTGTCACATAAACTTTCTTGTACGCTGTGTTCATTTCATTTAAACTCATCTTCCTGTACGAGTCAGTATAAAGCAATGTAAACATTTTATTGTAGTCCACGAACACTGGAAGCCGAGTGGAGAAAGATAACTGGAATAAAGGCAAGACCACAGCTAGATAAAATCCTCAGATTTAATACAAAATGGTGAGCGCTTTCACAATGGTGACCATTGCTTCATCAGGCAGTTATCCTCTCCACTGTGCTTCTGGTGTTTGTGAACTGTTTATACTTTGGGCTAGGTGGATTTGTTTGGTTGCTGCATTTTATTGTAGTCATTTAAATTCATTATGACCAGACCACCGCCCATATCGGGCTTCATAACTCTCAATTCACTATTGTCACAAATATTTTTTAGCTTGTTACATTCATCTTTTGTCAGGTTATGTACATTATCAAACCCATATTGTTTTTTTGAAAACTTTCTCCAAACATAATTTTCACATAATTTCTCAAAAATCTGTATAACAGGATGCAGTACAGGGTTAAAAACGCTTGCCTTCCTACATACATTATCATTAACCACATCTTGCAGGTTTCTTAAAATAGAAGCCAAAGTTTAATTCCTTGTGAATAACTTTAAATTGATTAACGCTTCATCCAACCATGCATTCTCGGCGGGCACAAGACAAACCCTTTTCAAATAAATCAGCCAATGAATTATGCATTTCCACATTACTATAGTTATAAATTTTGAAATTGCCAAAACTGTTCCTTAAAATAACATAAGGGTTACCATGATAAGTGCTTAGTTTATCAAATTGCTGGTAATGTTGTACATCCTGCCTCTGTCCCTCCCTCTCCCCCTCTGCATTGGTTGGTATCTGTGATTGTTGTAATAGGTCTTCCCTATTTGGTTCCTCAGTCTCTCGGACCTTTTCAGACCTTCTCAGAGGGGGGTATTCTAAACGGTCAGAAATGTCTCCCATCACATCACACTCAAGATTGTTACCAGACTGAAACTGGTGACCTAATAAGCCAGCTTGTTGCTGTCCTGGGGGGGGTACGCTTTACCAAAATCATAGTCCCTTTGATCTCTTACTAATTTCTTATTTTTCTTGTTCTTAAGATCAATAATTACTGTGCCAATTCTTAGTAAAAATAAGAAATTAATCATGTTTTCTGGTTTCAAATAGCAAATCTAGCTAAATTCTTTGATCAATTTTGTATATATGTTCCAACAGTTCAGTCATTTTCCTACCATTGTCTTTAATTAGACTCTTAACAGTTCACAGCCATGTAACAGTTCACAGCCGTGTCTGTTAAATAAATGTACCAGTTCAACATGTAGTATAGAATCCCTTACTAGACTGGTCAGGTATTTCCACATCCCAAGTCCCTTAGGGATTTGTTTGCTTTTAATACACTCCCTGAGATAGTTGTTTTCTAGCTGGAGCTTGTGATACTGTAAAGCTAAATCTTCAGACTGCTTGAGTTGATTATTCACTGTCCCAAAATTGTTTCTGGACGAGTGTACTGCTGTCTGGCATTCCTTCTCTCCTTCATGCCATTCTTGGAAGGTATTACTGCCATTGTAGGAAGCTCCGCCCATCGTATTTGTGTCATTTATACTTTAATACAAATTATGTGAACCCTATTGGCTAGAGGCAAGGGAAGGTTGTCTTTAGGCGGGTGTAATCTCACTGAATGTGCCCTCCTGTTCATATGTAGCTTTTCTGTAATGAGCCAGGGCCGGTCTTTAATGCTTACCAACATGATTATGACATATCCAAGAAGGATCCTAAGAATGCTTTGGTGGGGCATATATTAGAATATGAGGGGCATTCTTTTAAATTTGCAATTATAGATCAAGTAGAAGTAGGAGAAAGAGAGGGCTGTTAAATGACTACTTGGAAGCAAAATAATTGAGATGGCAGCTTCAGTCTCCTGCAACAGTGTCTCCGGGGCTGAATGATGCCATCTCTATCAGCAATTGAAAAAATAAAGTAACTACAGTTAACTATGCTGGATACTTGGAAAATGATCAAAAAAACAAACTGATGCCAACGGATAGAAACACGTAATTTATTTCACAAAGAACAGAGCTTTCTGGAATACTGATGAGTTTCCCAAAAGCTCTGTTCTTTGTGAAATAAAGTAAGCATTTCTATCTGTTGGTATCAGTTTGTTTTTGACCATCTCCATCAGCCCCATACTTAGATTAAAATCAGATTTTATTATTTAAGGAGAACTTACTACCATGGGTTTCAGTATGTTTGGAAGGTTTATAACTATATGAGATGTTTTTTAGATTTGTTCATGGTTCTCTTGTACTTCTGTATGTTGTAAGCATTTTTTTATGTAAATATTGTCTCATGAAAGCACCAGGTTATTGTATACACCTTCAAGAAGGTAGGGTTTTTAAGTATTTGATAATTATGAAGGGTATAAAAGACTGCTGAGTAATTGTTTTTATGTATTCTGAAGAAGTTTCCATTCATTGAAACAAAAGTGCTAAATAAACACTTCTGGTGTAGATTAAGGACTTTGGTTCCTTCGTTTGTGTTTATACCAGTCAAAGTCTAACAAATGGTCCACCTTTGTCAGTGGGACGTATTACAATGGTTTCATCATGCATTAAAGTAAAAAGAGCCTCTCTTTCTTTGACTGAAATATTATAATAGCCCTTCTTATACCTATTACTATGACAGTGCTTATAAATGTCCTCAATACACATTTTTCTCAAAAGCCTCTACTTAAAGGATGCATGATTGGTATAAATAAACTAGGTTTCTATATACATATGTCGTTATTATATGATGACTCTGTAGTTTCTCTGTAAATATGTTTAAGCATTACATACCTAGTAAAAGTTTTTAAGTTCAAAATTACCTCTGTAACGTCTTCATGTTGCATTGGTACAAAAGACATGCCTTTTTGTAAAGGTGTCATTTCATCATTAGTTAAAGTCCTCTTGGATAAATTACAAATCAAGCCATCTTCCAAAGCTTCTTGATACTCTGAGCATCTGAGGAATCCTGAGGCAACTTCCATTTGTTCCTGGTTCTGCTCTTTGACCTCGGCCTTCTCAAGTCTGCATGTTGCTTTATAGGCAACAGAAAATTTAAATCCCCTTTTCTTTGCGGCCCCAAAACGCTACTATTCACGTTATCATTGGAATTCTGAACTTCTGTTATGATCGTAACTGTTTTTCTTCTTGCTCCAAGCTCTCTGGCACTTGTCATTGCATCCGGGGATTTGATGACGTCACCAGAAATCAGAGGGCTCCCCATTAGTTGATGTCACGGGAGTTTCTGGTTGCATAGCGACCATAGGCATTTCCTCTATCAACTTGTTCATTGGAAGAAACGTTAGTTCTCGGCCAAGCAAAAACGTGGCCGTTTTTGAAATCATTACTGTCCCTAATTAGTTTAACTTTTGTACGAGTCAGTTTTTGTTGATATAAATAAACACAAGGACATTATGAAATAACATATCTGCCACGTCTGTAGGGAACTTGTCATAAAGTTCCGTGACATTCTGTTCAATCAGTGTGGTGAGATCACGTTCCTCTCATAGTGCAAAGTCAATCAACAATTTTGTATAGTTAAAACTAAGCTCCAGATATAACTTTTGCCATTGACGTAAGACTAGGATATGCAGTTCCATGAGCAGGCATTTTTAAGACATTAAGCCCTCTTGGTACAATTCCTAGCTCTAGACACCTTTCTAAATGGTGGCATTGACTTTGAACTCTTGTTTATACAGCATATTTTTTTTACCTTAGACATGCTGATTCTTAAAGCTAGCACATCTATATCCTTCTCTGATGTAGTGTGTTCCAAAGATCCGCCCAAC
The DNA here is from genome assembly GCF_019279795.1 of Protopterus annectens. NCBI lineage: Eukaryota > Metazoa > Chordata > Ceratodontiformes > Protopteridae > Protopterus > Protopterus annectens. The sequence continues at coordinate 291,073,887 of NC_056742.1, forward strand.
AGGTTCTCACTTCTCTGCAACAGTGAGTGTAGTCTCTCTTTAGAGGAACAATTAATCTTGTCATCCAAAGTTCTTGGCACATAGTCCAATTCAGTGGTCGTAATACCTCCATTAGCCATGGTTCCAGCACTTAAGGTCAGAAGAGAAGTGTACAAGAAAAAATAAAGACCTATATATGCTGGATAAATGTCCCACCAAATGCAACAAAGAGTAGAATCCAATCAAAAACAGCAGGGTGAGGCGAGACCAGGCTGTATTCATAAAAATAAAGCACCTTTATTATACAAAACATAAGTGTTTTCGCAGTGCTAATGACTGCTTCTTCAGATGTATAAAATCACCCTCCAGTAACCCAGTTTATATATGAAGTGCAAGTCACATGTTCAAACCAATACAATTTTAAAGAGATGGGAGTATGGACAGTAAAAAACTGAAAAGCAATCATTAAGTGTGACTAATCAAAAATATATCACTATATAAACATCATATAAATTATCAGATCCATATAATCATATACACATATAAAAATATAAATAACATCACAATAAGTTACAATCCTGTCTAAAAAGTGGATGTGCCTTTAACATGGGTTTAATTGGAACTTTATAATTTAAACCAGAGCCAGAGTCAGCTCTTTATCTAATTATCCATTTACTTTCAAGCATTCAGTAGCATTTTGTATATCATCTCTTCTTTGACTAACTTTTACCTTACCTATAACTAAAAATGTAAATCTATGCATAATAGAAGTTTATTTTACATGTTTAGAAAGAGCATTATTCAAATAACAATTCCTGATATTAAATAAAGGAAGAATATATGTTGCACCTATTAGATGTGCAAAGACAACTACATTTTTAATCTATATAGGACTAAAACGCTCAGGGAATGAGATCAATTTGTCTTCTTTTTTGGATCCAGAATTGGGCAAACCAGTTTCTAAAGTGACCTTATCCACATGATTTACTGATCATATTACATTTGCTTATGCCTAAAAAAAAAAAAAAAAAAAACTGCAGCAGGAACTAACAGGTTGTTTTATGAGGGGGTTGAAGTAACAGGGTGATACTTAGACTGGAAGTGTCCACGGGATCTCCAAATTGACAATTGCTGTGGCCCCAAAATACTAACACCGGCCTTGCTCCTTAACCATTATGCTGACCCCCGATGGCAGTGTAATTGCTTGCAGTTTTCCTGTAGTCTGCCATCTGCCCTTAAAAAGGCAGGATGTATAAAGTTCTTTTAAGTTTTTATACACTATTCCCAAATCTGACCCTGCAGCTGTATGTTTAGTTGATCTCACTGTTGCTAAACATTTAATTCCAATCCTGCTCTTTCTGATTAGAATGGGAAAATTAAGTATGGGAGAAGTGTATACTGCTGCAACTTTGATTTTTCAGAATTTTGAAGTGTCAAGTTTACATGTCGAGATTTGTTTTGACTAATCATGAAAGTATGGTGAATGTTTTATCTACAGTTTCTTCTTGAGGAAAAATCTGCTTTTAAATTTAAATCTGAAGTAGGGACTTCATTTGTCAGCAACCTGTGGGTCTTGAATCCGATATCGGATCCGAGCCGGCAACTTGTTTCAAGCTAATGGATCCGAGCTCCTAGCTCCTCCCCTCACCCATAATCCCCTGCCAACCCTCCATGACCTCAGATCTAGTTTGACGCGCTTGTGGATAGCTGGATTCCTTTGAGCTCTAGTAGTAATAGTCAGTTAAGTGTGTTTTTTCTGTCAAACTTTCCTTTTTTTTTACAAAAATATAAAGTGTGTATGTGTTAGGTACCCTGTAGTGTAAAATATTTTTCTTTTAATTAGTTTTTTCCCTCCCTTTGCTGGTCGTTAGAGAGTGTGTGTGTTGTGTTTTGGGGCCTGTGTGTTTGTGTAACACTACCTTTTCTTTTAAGGTGCCCCGCAAGCATAAGTGCAAGAGGAGGCACGTGGACTCCCCTGAGTCCTTAACTGAGGACACGCACTTGGATGAAGGGGAAGTCTCCCCAAGATCACCCCCTGAGGATGTCTCCTTTGGAGACATCATGGAGACGCTGAGGATCAGAGGTGGGTGGTCTGCCCCCAAGTCTTCCTCCGAGTCCGTGTTTCTGGAGGCATTCGAAGCAGGCCCGTCTACCTCTTGGGTGTCCCCTCCGGCCGACCCCTTGGTGGACCTTATTACCACCAGGGCGTGGAAGGATCCGGACACTGTGGAGCCAATACCCAAACGCCCGGACAGAATACTAAGCCCCCCCTCAGCAAGTCGCACTGGAGCAAGGGTCCCCCTGTAGATGCCATGTTGACGGCGGCACCCACGAAGAGGGAACTAGCTCAGGAGAGCCCCTTAGTCCATCCACCGAGCAAGGAGTCCCGCTCGATGGACCGCTTAGGGAAGCGAGTTTTTAGTTCAGCGACCTTCTCGGTAAGGTCTCTGAACTATATGGCACATGTCATCAGGATGCAGCGGGATCTTATCAAAGAATACGCTGCCTCCCCCCCTGAGTCCATGTCGGCGGAGTACAAACAATTGTACTCCAACCGAATGGCCACTCTGAGATCCATTTCAAATACCTCTATGCGGCTATTGTCCCACGCTACCGAGGGAGCCGCTAGGGCTAGCGGAGCAGGCCTAGTCATGAGACGTCAGGCCTGGCTCCGTCATTGTGACTTTGCGGAGCCCTTTAAAGCGTCTTTTGCGAACGCCCCTTTCAATGGTTCTGCCCTGTTTGGCAAAACGGTTCACGAGACACTTGTCCAGAGCGAGAAGGACGGGAAGACGTCTGACGTCGGAGTCCGCTTCTCTGCACCCCAGCGGTCCTTTTCGAAGAACCAAAAGGGTCAGAAGATGATCTGGTTCCGGAAATCGCAACATTCCCAACCCGCTCCGGACAACCAGTCCTTCCGTGGCAGAGGAGGACAGGGAGGACGCCGCCCCAGGAGCAGAGGGGCTCCGCGAAACTTTGGGTCCAGAGAACCTTTCTCTGAACAGCCCACGCAGCAGCCCTGAAGGGTTGCCCGACTGCTCCACTCTGGAGGCAGTCGGGGGGAGCTTCTCGGAGCACCTAGCGGCATGGGAGTCCATCACGACAGACCGCTGGGTGCTTCGAATTATATCCAGAGGGTACAAAATACCATTACTTCATGTCCCCAAATTCAAGAACCTCCCCGATGTACCACCCGATCAGAGGGAGGCTGCAGCCACAGAAATTCAGCAGCTGCTAAGAAAAAGAGCCATCCAGCCCGTCCCCCAAGACCAGCTCGGATTAGGGTTCTACTCCAGGTTCTTTTTGGTGCCAAAAAAGACGGGGGACTTGAGACCGATTCTAGACCTTTCCCGCTTGAACCTGTCGGTAACCAAGGAAAAATTCTGAATGGTCACTCTTCAATCTATTCTCCCCCTTCTAAGGGAGAACGATTGGATGTGCTCTATAGACCTCAAGGATGCGTACTACCACATTCTAATGGACAGACGATCCAGGAGGTTCCTCCGCTTCCATCTGGGAGCCAGTCACTACCAGTTCAGGGTCCTTCCCTTTGGCCTCACCACAGCCCCCAGGGTGTTCACCAAGGTATTAGCAGTGATTGCGGCCCACCTGAGACTCCAGGGAATACAGGTCTTTCCGTACCTGGACGACTGGCTCCTGACCGCCCCAACAAGGCATCTACTTTGCTCAGCCAGAGATTTTTTTCTCCGCCTAGCCCCACAGTTAGGCATCACCATCAATGCCGACAAATCCCTCCTGGCCCCGACACAAGCCATAGAATTCATAGGAGCCAGAATAGACACCAGAGAGCTATGAGCCTTCCTAACGTCCGAAAGACTTCGGAATTTGCAACTCCATGTGTGGGCTATCCTCCAATCAGAGACCCCACCAGCGGAATTGGTCCTGAGGGCACTGGGCTCCATGGCGGCAGCGATAACGCTCCTTCCATGCACAAGTTTGAACATGCGGGTACTGCAATGGACCCTTCTAGTACAATGGTCCTTTCTGTCTTTTCCTCTTCATCACCCCATTGCTATCAGCAAGGCTTGCAGGAGGGCTCTATTATGGTGGCTCCATGCTTCGGATCTCCATACGGGCTGACCCTTCTGCACCTCTCCCCCTCTCGCCACAGTGACCACGGACGCCTCCCACCTCGGGTGGGGGGGGCATTATTCAGGCAGGACGGTCCAAGGCACGTGGAACGATACAGAGACCTCCCTGCATATCAACGTTCTGGAGATGAGAGCGGTGCTATATGCGTTGCAAGCACTTCAGAATCTCCTCCCTGTAGGAACGATTGCAATTCAGTTGGACAACATGTCGGTTGTCTGGTACATCAACAAACAGGGGGGAGCCAGATCTTACCCTCTATGCCGCGAAGCCATGAGAGTGTGGGAATGGGCGATCTCCACCAACCGCTTTCTGATTGCAACGCACATTCTGGGGCGGACCAACATCCTAGCGGACAAACTCAGTCGCACCCTTCTTACCCCGTATGAGTGGTCTCTCAACCCACTAGTAGCGAAGCAGATATTCGCAATATGGGGGCAACCCTGCTGCGGCCTCTTCCTCAAACACCAAATGCGGCAATTTCTTCGTTCTGATTCTCCCTCCAGGGGAAACTCCAAGAGACGCTCTGGTGCATGCTTGGCCACCCGGTCTACTTTATGCCTATTCTCCTCTGCCCCTGATGTTGCAACTCTTACAGAAAGCCTCGCGGTTGGGGAGCAGGATGATCCTCATTGCCCCATTCTGGCCTCTGCAAATTTGGTTCCCTTACCTGTGGTCTCACCTAGTGAATCCTCCTTGGATTCTGGATCCCAGTCCGGATCTAATCTCCCATCCGTCGGACTTACCGACCCCAAATCTGGACAATCTGAAGCTGACAGCTTGGTTGCTCCAGTTCCACTCCTAGTTAGGACTCCCAGTATCTCTTCACCAGTCAAATCCATCCTTGTGGCAGCGCATAAGCCCACCACCAGGAAAGTGTACCACAGTAAATGGAAACGTTTCTCCATCTGGGCGGAGCATCATAATCTAGATCCCTTTACGGCTCCTCTTCCGTCCATATTAGACTTCCTAACCGAACTTTTTCAGAAAGGCGCTAGTTGCTCAACTGTCAAAGTGCAATTGGCGGCCATCTCACATTACCATGTGGGACATGATACAGGGCCTTTGATGTCGGCCAAGTTGTGTAAAACCTTTCTCAAGGGCACCTTTTTCCTTGGATCCCCTATAAAAGAAGCCGTACCAGCGTGGGATCTTTCACTAGTTCTTCAAGCCTTGACTGCTCCACCTTTTGAACCTGCTGCTTCAGTAGATCTCAAATTCTTGTCCTGGAAAACAGCATTCCTTGTAGCCATTACTTCTGCGAAAAGAGTCTTGGAGCTTCAAGCTCTTTCTGTGAAGCCTCCTTATTTGATCTTTCACCCGGACAGAGTGTACCTCAGGATTAATCCCTCTTTCCTTCCCAAAATAGCATCAGAAACCAATATAAATCAAGCCATAAATTTACCGGTTTTCTTTCCTAAATATTAGAATAAAGGAGAGTACAAGCTGCACTCATTAGATGTTTATAGGCAGCTACGTTTTTATACTCCTAGAACGGCTGGTCATAGACAATCTGACCAGCTGTTCGTTTCCTTTGCCAAATTTAATTTGGGGAAAGCAATATCAAAAGTATCTCTATCACGCTGGATTTCTCAATGTATCCTATTACCGTACCAAGCCTCTGGGAGACCCGCACCTGAAGGAGTTCGCGCACATTCCACTCGTTCCATCTCTACTTCTGCGGCCTTCAAGTCTAGAGTCCCATTGGATGATATTTGTTCGGCAGCCACTTGGGCCTCATCTCATACCTTTATTAACCACTACAAACTGTACGTGATTTCTAGAGGGAGAGCATCCTTTGGCTCTGCGGTGCTTCGCAATATCCTTCCATGATGGCCACCCAAGGTTCTGGTAGCTGGGGACTCTGTCCCACAGGTTGCTGACAAATGAAGTCCCTACTTCAGATTAAGAAGTTATGTACTCATGATAACGTTCCATCTGAGTAGGTAGCTTCATTTGTCTGCAACCATCCCCTCCCTCCTTCCCCCTGGCCTTCTTCGGATCTGTCTTAGTTGGATACCCTTTTTGGGTACATATTGAGGGGCAAACTCGATCTGAGGTCATGGAGGGTTGGCAGGGGATTATGGGTGAGGGGAAGGAGCTAGGAGCTCGGATCCATTAGCTTGAAACAAGTTGCCGGCTCGGATCCGATATCGGATCCAAGACCCACAGGTTGCAGACAAATGAAGCTACCTACTCAGATGGAACGTTATGGTGAGTACATAACTTCTTATTTATTCTGATGCACATGTCATTATTCACCATTTACATTGTGTGCATATATGACTCTGATACTTCTGCCAGAACCATGGCAGCCATTCCTTTTTGTAGGAGGTTTGCATGAGTCCATTCTCAGAACCTCCCAGATGTTAAAAATATTTTAAATTTCCCTTTGGATAGAGAGTGTATTTGGCCTCTCTGCTACAGAGGAGTTCAAAAAAGTGTGATGAAAGGATAAGCTGATCCACAGACTTAAGATTTTTCAGCCCTGCTTTCCCAAATTTTCTATGGGATTCTGTAACTCCTTATTCACTTTCTGCAAAAAGCACAAAAAACTAAATGCAGGTGAACAGACTTAAGAAGAAATGGCATGGGTGTTCCAAAACAAAACCTCAAACCTCCCAAAACCAAGTACAGTCCAACAAGTCTAAATGAGTATTCAAAAGATCATGTGACCCCTTCCCATCCTTTGCCCCATGCTTTCTTCCAGAAAAACTGAATCTGTTTTACTCTTTGGTAAAAGTTTCATACAAATGAGTTCTGAAGATGATTCATCAAGGTTACAGATGGCAGTGAGAAGAAATCCCTCCTATCCGGGGTCATTCCTCACCCTACAGATCAGATATTTTTGTTTTCTCCTGTTCAGCACATGCTATCCCAAAAAGAGAGAGAACCAGTTCCTTCCTCCCAGATGGGGAAGGGTTTTTATTCATGGATGTTTCTAGTGCCAAATGAAGATGCTTGCAGATCAGTTTTGGATCTTTCTTTCCTGAATCTTAAAGCTCAAATTCAAAATTTCACTTCAAAACCTGCTTACCACTTCTTTATCTTTCAAATTTCCTTGTAAAATTAGAATTAAAAGATGGCTGTCACACCCCTACTCATCCAGAATTCAGATATTTTTAAAGGTGTTTTGGATGGTGCAGTGGTAACGTTGTCGCCTCACAGCAAGAGGTTCTCCAGTTCAGTTCTTGGCTGGGGTGCCTTCTGTGCGGAGTCTGCACGTCCTCCCTGCATTTGTGTGGGTTTCCTCTGGTTTCCTCCCACATGCAAAGATATGCATCTGGAACGTTTCTCCCAGGGCTTCTGCTGAAAATTGGCTTAGTTCAAAGTCAGACTTTCCTGGCTAACAAATGTTAAATAAAATAAAAATAAAATAAAATTTTGTGTGGATTGCATATTCAGTTCTCTCTTACCCTTTTGACTTTCCAGTGCACCAAGAGTGTTCACAAAGTGTCTTTTTCCAGTTATAGCTTATTGCTGACTACAGGGTATCCACGTTTTAAATTTAGAAGACTGCTTATATTTGCAGAGTCTTTGTCTAAGTGTCAGGAATCTGTCTAAATTGGGTTAGAGATCTCTTACTTAAGCTGGGATTTCAAGATGACATTACGAAGTCTTTCTTGACATCCACACACAGGATTGTGTTCCAGGATGTAACTAATACACTTCATTTGAAAGAGTTTTTCAACAGGAAAAAATAGATCTTTATTTAGATATATTTGTAAGGTTTTCCATGCAGACTTGGATCACTGTGTGGGAATATCTCAGGATTTTGGGCCTAATGACAGGTCTCATGAGAGCTATGATTCTCATTATACCCATGGCAAGATTCCACATGCGAAAGATGCACTGGTATCTGAAATGTCTTTGATCCCAACATTTCACCCTCTATCCTTACAAATCCCAGTGCTGGTGTTAGAATAGAAATCCTTTTGTGGAGACAACAGATATCCTTAAATCCAGGTCGCCCTTTCTTCCTCTCTTATCCAAACCAGTCAGTCATCAGACATTTTGGATTTTACCTGAGGAGCAGTTTCAAGAGGGATAAAAGTGCAGGGGGTGTGGAACACCAAGGACAAATGCAAGCACGTACATATCAAGGGGATGCTTGCCTTGATCAAGGCATTTAACTATCTTTGGTCCCTGGGACCTATTCAAGTGGTTACCAATAATACTGCCATCATGTGGTACATTTACAGGCAAAGGGGATCTAGGTTGTACCCCATTTGCAGAGTAGCCATGTTGGCTTGGGATATGGCTTCACATTGTGTTGCAGACCAAAGTGTCATCAGGACCAAGACGGACCTCGTGAATGGAAACTAAAATAGAGGGTCTTCCAAGAGTACTAAATATCTAAAATGAAATCTGTTTATGTCCTAAAAATAGGTTAGTTAAAACATCCTTTTTCCAACTCAGCATTAGTAATGTTACAGTGGTGAAATGTTTTCATGAGAAGCTAGAAGGAATGCGGTCTTAAGCAGACTTAGCTGATAAATTATCTGTTCACATGTTCATCTATCTAGCAGTTTCAGCAAAATTCGTGAACGTGCAGACCATGTTGTTTACTGCTTAAAAGAATCTGCTGACATAGTTAAAAGTTTGTAAACCAAAAAACACCACACGCCTGTAGGATAGCCCCAATAAGATCCAACACTCTTTAATCTAACGAAACAGCACAATCACATTAACGCTGACAGGATACAGTAAACGTTTTCGTCGTAAACTTCATCAGAAAAGTGCAAACAAATGTAGTAAAACTCGCAACATATTTATACACACACATACCAATTAAATGATTGTCCAATTAAGACTTAAATAGTTGACATGATTATCCTCATTTTAAACTAAAATATTGTGGTAAAATGAAGAAAAGAATTAATTCTGGATCAATGTAACAGTTAATGTCAAACTACTGTGAGCCATATTAAAATCAAGTAGAATATGTGATAGTAATGTAATATAAAACTTCTGTATAAACTTTACAAATATCTAAAATGTTTAGTATATATGAAGTTAAAATTCCAGGGTGAATGTTGTGCTACTAGCACCATCTAGTGGCTACAAGAGTGAAATAAAAACCAGTGTCATAGCCCTGAGTGAAACTAGGTACAAAACTCTATTCTAACTGATAATTAAAGTTGAATAGTGTCACAGTGAAACAAGTGGTATTGTAAACAGGAAGGTAATGACATAAATTCCATAACCATGACCTAATAGGTATAAAATTGTACATAGAACATCAAAGAATTTTAATATAAATTTTTTTTGTATAATAGTTGATTAAAACTTCAAGATAAAAATGTAAGAAAATGTATAAAAATATATAAAGAAGAACATAGTGAGAGATATGAAGAAAACGTTTACTGTATCCTGTCAGCGTTAATGTGATTGTGCTGTTTCGTTAGATTAAAGAGTGTTGGATCTTATTGGGGCTATCCTACAGGCGTGTGGTGTTTTTTGGTTTACTGGTTTCTTCTTGCACCGCTACCCCTTTTGTGTTTCCAAGTTACGTTTTGGGTTGCCTCTACGGATATGGCCTCGGGTTCCACTCAAAAGAGTACGGAGATGGGAGAGCTTCGGAAGCTCATCGGACAACTTACACAACTCATTGGCTTACTCACGCCAGTGAGCCAATCCATGGTTACGCTTCTCACATCGGTTCCCGAATTTTGTAACCAGGAAGCGGCCAAATCTAAGCGGATTCGTGACAACAGGGCAGTCACTGCTCAGGAGCACAACTGGGAAGACCTACTTGATAATAACAAGTCCGCAAACAGTTTAGACGGGTTTCCTCACATCACATTGATGAACGAAGTGGATGGGAATGTACCAAAGGAGCAGAGGACTACCAGCAATCGGCAGTTTCAAAGGACTGATTCGATCAAAGAATCTACTTCCACAGGTACTGGCAGACATTTGTCTGATATATTAAAAAACAAGTTTGAATTTGGAAGGAAGCTTCCCAATTCAGTTGTTTACAGTAACTACAATGCGATGTGTGGTGATTTGGACTATTATTTACATAAGTACAAAATGCTTGACATTGACAATTCATATTTAAACTACTGTTTGGACTTAAACATAGTACCGAAAGGCTTGAGGGTATGCAAGTACCCCAACAATGTTGTTGAGGGTACCGAGTTTCATTAAGACTTACATGCTGCTTTTGACCAATGTGGGTTTAACATCATGAAAGCTATTATTAAAAATAATACAGGTGAAATGGAAAAACTACATGACAAAATAAACAGTGTCAACAAAGCCATTATTGGTGACCTTTTACATAAAGTTGATGAAAATAGAAACAAATATCAAGAGATTTTAAAGAACATAGAAATTAAATGTATTGAGGTACAAAATAGAAAAGTGGCGAAGATTGATAGGGACACCAAGGAATATAAAAATAAAACACACTACCCCAAGCCCAAGGGATGGGTAAATGAACGTAGGCAACATTGGGTGAGAGGGCAAAATGAAAGTGACATACGAGATGAAGTGTTTTATCAGGAACTAGAAACAAGGGAAACTGATCCCCCCCCCCCCCCCCCTTAGGAGATCAGAGAGAATCATGGAAATGGAACCAGTGAACTACAACTCAAAAAACTACAATGGAATGGGTTGGGGACCTCAGGGAAGGAACAAAAAGAGATGGAACTGAGAGATTCCATCAAACGGGAAGGTAACAAATGGACATACAATGATTACAATGTTTTTAACTATTCTGATACTACTATTGACAAAAATCTTTTTGATTTGTTTTCCAAAGGTTTTGGATTTATACCAAAATTAAGGAAAAACCTTTGTAGACTACTCATAGATTTAAAAATGTTTTTAAGAAAAAAAAACTTAGAAATAATTTTTAAAGGAAAGACAAACAACTTTAACAACCACAGCTTAGTAAGACCTAGTACTTTCAACCCGCCTTTACACCCCCAGCTTAGAAACTTTGAGTTATTAGTAGAACAAGAGTTGAGGGCTGAGTTGAAACAAGATTTTGTACATCCTAATTTAAACAAACAGGAAAATCAAATCCTCAAAGATTTAAGTAACAATGAGAACTTAAGGGTCATGAAGCCGGACAAAGGAGGGGGTGTTGTGTTGATGGAACACATTTTATATGAAGGAAAAATGATGGATATTCTGAATGATACAAACAAATATTCTAGAATATCCAAAAATGAAATCAACATAGCATACAAGAATATCCAAGTGGCCTTAAATAATTTACTACTTGAAGGACTAATTGATATCAAAACCTACAAATATTTACATGTGGAGAAACCCAAAGTCCCTTCCATCTTTGGAATCCCCAAGGTGCACAAAGACATTAATGATCCACCTCTTAGAGCTATTGTATCAGCTGAAGGATCAGTTACAGCACCTCTAGCTAAGTATGTGGACGTCAAGGTTAAGGGACTGGTTTTGAACAATAAGAATATACTAAAAGACTCTTGGGACTTTCTGAGGAAACTACAAGCAGAGTTATTTGATGATGGAATTTCCTTCGGTACCTTGGATATGGTAGATTTATTTACCAGTATTCCTCATGATGTGGGACTCGAGTGGTTTGAGGAGATGTTGACTGATTACAAGGAAATTACCCATGATGAGTTTAGAACTACCCTGGTCTTGATGGAATTGGTATTGAAGAATAACTTCATATTTTTCCAGGGCGAATACTTTAAACAAGAAAAGGGAGTGGCCATGGGCGCACACTGCGCCCCTACATACGCCAACATAGTTATGGCCTACTGGGAAAACAATTTTTTGTTAAATTCCCCTTATTTACAGCTTTGGTCCTTATATGGGAGATTTTTGGACGATCTTTGCTTCCTTGACAGGAAATCAAACCCAATTTGAAGAACTAGTAGAATTTTTGAAGGGAACAACTGATTTCCTCGACTTCACCCACAAATTTGATGACAAGGAACTTATTTACTTGGACGTCATCATACAGAAAAGTAATGGCCACTTTGTATCGAGAATTCATAGGAAGGATACTTTCTCAAATTCCTATCTACATTTCTCCAGTTCCCATCCATTACACCAGAAGAAAGGTGTTTTAAAGGGGCAACTGGTTAGATCGTGTAGAATGACGTCTGATGATGAAACTTTTGTTAAGGAAGTTCACACATTGAAAAAGTTTTTTTTGAATAGAGGTTACCCAAGTGATTTAATTGATAGAATATCGAAAGAAGTAACCGAGGAAAGGGTGGGAAAATTTTCACCAATCCTTGGGAAAACCATGACTGATTTGAGTACAAACATCAATCCAAGAATGGACACAAGGAATTTCAATTCAGGTTTTGTGACGACCTATGACGGTCAATCTGGCACAGTTAGGAGAGTAATGAATAGAGAATGGACCAAATTCTCGAATATTTCTGATTTAAAACATACTTTTGATGACCACTTAGTTCATATTTACCGTAAAGGTAAAACCATTAAAAATTTTCTAGAAAGTGGTTTCAACAGGTCCCACCGGGGGAAGTTTACTAGGGAAAAGAAAGGCTTGTACAAGTGTGGAAGATGCAAATATTGCACCTATTTGATTACTGGTAATACATACCATGTAGAGGCCAGGAACAGGAACATTTCCTTAAACACATATGTAAATTGCAATACCAAGGGAATAGTTTATATAGCTATATGCAGGTCATGTTCGTCTTTTTATGTTGGCAAAAGTGAGAGACAACTAAAGCAAAGAATATACGAACATTTATATGAGATTAAAAACAAAAATGAGAAAAACGCACTATATAAACACAGTAAAGTTTGTAAAACTAGTGGTTTTTCATTTTTTGTTCTAGAAGTTGTCCCACCAGATCCAAGGGGTGGTATGTGGGAGACAATGGTTGAATACAGAGAGTTATACTGGCAACTTACACTGGAAGCTAATAGATTACCAGGTCTCAATGATATGATCTCCCTTGCGCCAGTATTGAAACTGAGATCTGCAAAGTTATAACCAAGTTATCAACCAACTATCTCTCACTATGTTCTTCTTTATATATTTTTATACATTTTCTTACATTTTTATCTTGAAGTTTTAATCTATTTATACAAAAAAATATTTATATTAAAATTCTTTGATGTTCTATGTACAATTTTATACCTATTAGGTCATGGTTATGGAATTTATGTCATTATCTTCCTGTTTACAATACCACTTGTTTCACTGTGACACTATTCAACTTTAATTATCAGTTAGAATAGAGTTTTGTACCTAGTTTCACTCAGGGCTATGACACTGGTTTTTATTTCACTCTTGTAGCCACTAGATGGTGCTAGTAGCACAACATTCACCCTGGAATTTTAACTTCATATATACTAAACATTTTAGATATTTGTAAAGTTTATACAGAAGTTTTATATTACATTACTATCACATATTCTACTTGATTTTAATATGGCTCACAGTAGTTTGACATTAACTGTTACATTGATCCAGAATTAATTCTTTTCTTCATTTTACCACAATATTTTAGTTTAAAATGAGGATAATCATGTCAACTATTTAAGTCTTAATTGGACAATCATTTAATTGGTATGTGTGTGTATAAATATGTTGCGAGTTTTACTACATTTGTTTGCACTTTTCTGATGAAGTTTACGACGAAAACGTTTACTGTATCCTGTCAGCGTTAATGTGATTGTGCTGTTTCGTTAGATTAAAGAGTGTTGGATCTTATTGGGGCTATCCTACAGGCGTGTGGTGTTTTTTGGTTTACTGGATGTTCTTCATCTCACATTGCTGCAGTCCTAACACTTGGGTAGTCCGCTGTCCCTCGGTCGGCCCGAATATCAGAGTATAAGGCTGACGTCGGTCAAGGCGCATTTGACTGACATCAGAACGTCAGGGTACAAATGCGCATGACCGACGTCATATCCTCAGTCTTTTTGCCGCATGGTCGATGCAGAAGCAGTGTTGCAAGTGCCGTTCGGCGTTCTGAAATATTTCGATTCGAGTTTCAGACCGAAGTCAGAGTTGGTTAAGTACCCGTTGGGGAATATTTTGGTTTTTCTTGCCTCAGTGGTTTACGGATGTCAGAAAAAGTAAATAACTGTATTTCTTGTGGGAAACAGATACATAGGGATTACCATAATTTGTGTATACCTTGTTTGGGACCTGAGCACGGCGTTGTTGGGTGTCGCTTTTGTGCTAGGTTCAATAAGCACTATAAAGCGAAGGTTGGATTGTGCCAGGTTGGTCTTTGGGAAGCGGTGCAATTACAATATGCCGTCGGATGCTCCGGCCGCTTCCTCAAAGAAGCGCAAGGACAAGGCAGTTAAACCTAGGTTAGAGAGTCGTCCGAACCGGACGCCGGTTCTTTAGAGGCGTCAGTGGAACCGGTGGTTCCGACGGAGGCCTCTCTGGAGTCCCAGGGGGAGAAACTTTGTTTTTACAGGATGTGGCCTCCCAGGAGGCAGGTCAGGCTGTAGGGGCTTCTCAAATAACTATACTCCCCTCCCTTCCTAAGGTGTCTAGGCCCTCTCTTTCTGCTTCCAAGGCTTCTCCTAGAGGCAGGTCTAGTTTGGCTTCTGTGGGTGTCCCTCCTAGTTCTTCAGGTTCTGTGCCCAAGAAGCACATGCTTAAAATGGCAGAAAATTTAATTACTTTAATTAGAGGCTCTATGCCCCCTCCTGATAAGAGGCCTAGGATGGAACCGGTGTTGGGGGATTATGAGCAGGCTTCGGATGTGTCTGAGTCTTGACTGAAGACTTGCAGGAGTATTCTCATTATTCTGATTCTGATGTGGATGATTCTACTCCTTCTGCTTCTCCTCCTGAGGATTTTTCTTTTCAGAGACCCTTCACTCCATGAGAGAGCATTTTAAATGGGAAGGTCAGGATTTCTCTGATTCAGGAAAAGGCTTAGGGAATTTTGTTTTTACCCCAGCATAGGCCTTTAGCTATACCTCCTGTTCTGAATGTGGTGGAAGATGTGTTTGCAGAGGCTTCTCTTAATCCTGATTCTTTGCCTCCTGCTCCTGTTAAACCGGATAGGTATTACAGGGTGCCTGAAGCTCATAAGTATCTTTTTAAGAGTCCTAGGGCAGACCCAGAAACTGTTAGCCAGGGGCCTAAGGGTGTTAAGGCTTCTGTTGTCAAGTATCCGGTTCCGGCAGATAAAGAGGCCAGGGCCTTGGATAGATGGGGAAAGAAAGTTTATACTTCTTCCACTCTAGCCATGAGAGCTTTGAATTGCCAGTTTCACATGTTGAAATATCAAAATTATCTCCTTTCACAGTTGAAATCTAAGGTTGATGCTCTGGCGGAAGGTATTGATTGTAAAGAGTTACAAGATTTAGTGCATGTTTCTGAACAGGTGGGTAAGCATTCTTTGCAATGTGGTTTTGATGCTGTACAGGCCTCGTCTAGGGTGGCTGCCACTGGGTCAGTTCTTCGCAGGCATGCCTGGCTGAGGGATCAAAATTTATCTGACCATGTTAAAACTAGGATTTTGGATGCCCCTTTGCAATCTGATGTCTTGTTTGGTTCTCCTGTTGAAGCAGTTTTAAAGAAAATGGAAGACAAGGCTAAGTCTATGCAGACTGTTAAAGATTTTTGCAGGTTCAGCCTCCAAAGTTTAGTAGAAATTGGCCTACTAAAGGGTGGACGTATCCTTCTTATGATTCCCAGTCTAGGGGTAGATCTAGTCGTGGCAGGGGCAGAGGTCAGGGCTATTTCAGGCCTAGAACAGGGAGTTCTCCTGCACAGTCTTGGTGAGGGCAGGGGTCAGTCCTTTCGTAAACAGACCCAATGACCTACCTTTTCAGCTGCCAGAACCTTCTCGCCTGGCAGCACCTTTGGGAGGAAGATTGGCACTTTTCAAAGAAAATTGGAGTTTGATCACCCAAGACAGATGGGTACTGGATATCATACATCACGGTTACAGGTTTTATTTCCATACCTTGCCTCCTTTCAAAGGCATGCCAGACATTCCTCCTCAACAAAGAATAGAGGCTCACAAGCAAATTTCTCTGTTACTCCAAATAGGGGCCATACAGCCAGTTCCTATGCCAGAAAGGGGCCTAGGATTTTATTCTCTCCTGTTCCTAGTACCAAAGAAGGGGAACACGTGGAGACCAATTTTGGATTTATCTATCCTCAACACTTATCTGGACATTCCCAAGTTCAAAATGTTGACGTTGCAGCAGCTTTTACCTCTGCTGGGCAAAGATCATTGGATGGTAACTTTGGATCTCAAGGAGGCTTACCTTCATGTTCCTATCAGACTAAGTTGCAGGAAGTATCTGCGTTTTCGAGCTGGGACTTCTCACTATCAGTTCTCTGCATTGCCCTTTGGCTTATCTACTGCACCCAGAGTGTTCACGAAAGTTCTGGCTCCAGTGATAGCTTTCTTCAGGCTAAAAGGAATACAGATCTATCCTTATTTGGACGATTGCCTGATTCTGGCTCATGGAAGGGAAGAGCTTCTTCAACACTTGGAATATGTGATAGCAGTGCTAAGATGCCTGGGGTATTCTGTGAACGAAATAAAGTCCAGTCTAGTACCCTCTCAGGACATGTGCTTTCTGGGTGTGAGACTGAATACAGCATCCCAGATGGCCTTTTTAACCCCGGACAAACAAAAGAGTCTATCCCTTTACTTCCATCAACTATCTCATCAGTCCGGGCTGACTGCAAGGACAGTCCTTCAAGCCTTAGGGTTCATGGCATCTTGTATTCTGGTGCTTCCCAATGCCAAACTGCATATGAGGAAGCTACAATGGTATCTCAAAAATGTATGGACACAGCACTGCCAGGATCTGGACACTGTCATTCAAATAATACCTTGCATTCAAAAGGAATTTTTGTGGTGGGCTCAGGAATGTCATGTGGTACATCAACAAGCAAGGGGGAACACATTCTTATCCTCTATGCAGGCAAGCAATGATTTTGTGGGAGACTGCTCTCAGTTTACAACTAAGTCTTCAGGCAAGGTTTCTGCCGGGAGCACAGAACTCCTTAGCAGATGTGTTAAGCAGACAAATCATGGATCCCCACGAGTGGAAACTGGATCTTCATGTATTTCAGAAATTGACAGTGTCCTGGGGAACTCCAGACATAGATCTGTTCGCTTCTCCACTAAACCACCAGCTGCCAAAGTTTTGCACAAAGCGGTTTCATCCCACAGCTTGGAAAGTGGATGCTCTTTCTTTCAGTTGGAAAAATCTTCATGTGTATGCCTTTCCACCTCTGCCTCTCCTCCCAAAGGTACTTCTGAAGGTCAGACAGGACAAGCCAAGGATGATTTTGATAGCTCCAGATTGGCCTCGACAGCACTGGTACCCATTACTGAGAAGTGGAAGCCTCCATGGCCTTTGCCTTTGATTCCACATCTGTTGTCCCAGGAGGACAGTCATTTGCTCAACGTCAAACTTCACTCTCTTCACCTAACAGCATGGCATATTCTGTTTTAAACCATAGAGGGTCTCAACTTCCACAACAAGTTTTGAATGTGATTTTGGAAGCTAGAAGGCCTAGTACAAGGAAAGTAGATAAATGGAAGAGATTTTTATTTTGGAGTGCAGCTAAGGATTTGGATGTTTCTGAGACTGATTTAAGTGTGGCTCTTCAATATCTTACTGAGTTATTGGACAAAGGTTTGTCCTTCTCTTCTATTAAGATTCATGCTGCAGCAATTTCAGCTCACTATGATTGTGACCCACCATTGTTTTCTCATCCTTTGTTCAAGCAATTTCTTAGAGGGCAAAGAATATAGCTCCTACTCCTGCTTGGGATCTCAATTTTGTGTTGGAGAAACTCACTCTACAACCTTTTGAGCCTGCAGCTACTGCTGAGTTGAAATATTTGTCATGGAAGACTGCTTTTTGTTGGCCATTACCTCTGCAAGAAGGGTTTCTGAATTGCAGGCCCTTATGGCAGTTGAGCCTTTCTTAATTTTCCATAAGGATAGGGTATCTTCGTACTACTAATCCTTCCTTTATGCCTAAAGTGGTTTCTAGTGTGGCTTTAAACCAAACTATTCATTTGCCTACTTTTTATGCAATTCCCCAAACTAAAGGGAAAAGATTTTGCACACTTTAGATGTACACAGGCAGTTCGATATTATTTGACAGAACTAAAGGGTTTCAGACAATCTCAGCGATATTTGGACAGAGATAAAGGGGGTTCAGACAATCTCAGCAGTTATTAGTTTCTTTTTTGCTTTGTGCTCTCAGGGCAAGCCCGTGTCTAAACAAACTATTTCTAAGTGGATTGAATTTTGCATTACTTTCTGTTATTCCCATCATGAGATTCCAGCTGGGATTAGGCCTCATTCCACTAGGGCTACTGCCACACAGCTTTTGGGGGTGGCTACTAAGGATATTTTGGCAGCCACTTGGAGTTCAGTGCATACCTTCTCTAGGCATTACCACCTTCCACTGTACTCTAAATCCAGGGCTGGGTTTGCCACTGCTGTGTTGCAGGGCATTTTGGCAGCTCCTGCTTCATTATAGTTTAGCCATCCTCCCTTTCCTCTGCTTTGGGATTCTACCCAAGTGTTAGGACTGCAGCAATGTGAGATGAAGAACATAGTACAGTTTTGTACCTACCATAAATGTAGATGTTCGAAGATCCACATTGCTGCAGTCAACTCTCCTCCTTCCCCTCTGTAGTTTGAGGTGGTTGTGGGTTGGGTTAACCATCTGAGGTATATTGCATATTGTATATATTGTATATATTGTACATATTTTTGGTGTTAGGCTGGTTGGTTGTTTAGTTGTTGTCTATGGGTTTTGACCTTTCTTTTTAGGGTCTTCTGACATCTGGGGCAAGAAAAGACTGAGGATATGACGTCGGTCATGCGCATTTGTACCCTGACGTTCTGATGTCAGTCAAATGCGCCTTGACCGACGTCAGCCTTATACTCTGATATTCGGGCCGACCGAGGGACAG
This sequence comes from Protopterus annectens, assembly GCF_019279795.1. Lineage (NCBI taxonomy): Eukaryota > Metazoa > Chordata > Ceratodontiformes > Protopteridae > Protopterus > Protopterus annectens. The sequence continues at coordinate 291,092,886 of NC_056742.1, forward strand.
CGGACTACCCAAGTGTTAGGACTGCAGCAATGTGGATCTTCGAACATCTACATTTATGGTAGGTACAAAACTGTACTTTTCTTCTTGCACTGCTACCTCTTTTGTGTTTCATAGTTAAAAGTTTGGTCATGCGCACTGATCACATACTTCCTATTTCTCTGGCATGCTCAGTTCGTTCTACATTACGTGTTTCAACTTTATTTATTCCACCACACCTGCCAAGGATAGCCCAATGTCAGGTCAGTATACCAAAGCCTTTGGATTTTATAGGTGCCATACGTCACACACATGCTCCTCATGTAGAGCATAAAGGTTATGTACAGAAGCAGATACTCAGAACTGACTTGCCCCAGGAGTAACAAAATATCTCCATGGACACTATAGAATATGTACATCTAGAAGGAAAAGGAAGAGAGGGGCCCCTAAGCTGGGGGGGGGTAACGAAATACAGGGCAAAGACCATAATACAGAGGGGGGGAAGGAGGAGGGTCTGAATACTGCAACAATGATAAGAAGGACATCTACTGTTATGGTAAGATTTTACACAACTGTACTATGTCCTTCTATATCACTGTTGTAGTATTCTTCACTGCAGGGAGTGTACAAGGGCTAAGATGATGACTGGGAGGAGGAAGGCACAGAAGAGCCCTCTATAAACCTATGCAGGATAGCCCTAAACCTGCCCTGGAAACATCTAATTTGTAATGCTTCATAAAAGTATGAACAGAGGACCAAGTACCCACTTTAAGAATGGAACTGGTGTCCAAATCCTTGAAAAACCTTAAAGATCTGCAGCCTAGGGTATTTCCTGTGGGTTGCCTGGGGGTTAAAATCACATCTAAATTTGTTGACCAGTAGATTTACTATGTCCTCTGGCTCAGTATAGGTAGTTCTGTTCACAATTTCACATGTTGTGTTGCTTTTGAGGTTGCAGACATAGTTAAAAGCCTTGTAGTACTATGCCACATGGCCTTAGAGGCTGAGACATGTTGTGATTTGGCTATATGCAACATGGCTGCTGTTTTTGTAGATTGCTTATGATGATCCTTATTTTAAGTTCAGTGTCTAGGAGGCTTTTGAAGTTTTGGGAGCAGTGCTTTTAATAGCCTTAGCATGTGTGTCTTATCCATACTGTGTCTGTGTGCGTGTCTGTCTGTCTCTCTCTGTGTCCCTGTTCTCTCTCTGTGTGTCTCTCTCTGTGTCTCTCTCTCTCTGTCTCTCTCTCTCTCTCTCTGTCTGTCTCTCTCTCTCTCTCTCTCTCTCTCTCTCTGTCTCTCTCTCTGTCTCTCGCTCTCTCTCTGTCTCTCTCTCTGTCTCTCTCTCTCTCTCTCTCTCTCTCTCTCTCTGTCTCTGTCTCTGTCTCTGTCTCTCGCTCTCTCTCTCTCTGTCTCTCTCTCTCTCTGTCTCTCTCTCTCTGTCTCTCTGTCTGTCTCTCGCTGGCAGCCTGTTTGGTATTTAGTGTTGGTGAGAGCCTTGCAGCCAGAGAGATTGTCTAAGTACATCTCTCATACTCTGTATCAGTTTGCTTTAGAATTAGGTGGTGGTTAGTATATATATATATATATGATGTAATCGCTATAACTTAGACTACTGCAGTAGTAATATTCTACTTATGCAACTGTACTTTTTAGCTTGTCAGTTTATTATAAAGCTGTTTCATGGTTATATGGTTAATGTCCTTTCATTTTTTTGTAGAACATGAGAGAGTACTTAATCCATGTTGTTCACTGAACACCAAATGGATGCTTCATTTATTGGTCTTAGTTTTGAGGTTGCTAAACCCATGTTGCATTCATCATTTTTCTGTTCCTGCTGAAAAACTCATCACTAACTTTGCATATTTTCTTAGTCTAGAGAAAGAACATCACCAGCTGACTACAGGAAGACAAGAAAATAAGAAAATGGCTTGTGCAGCGTAAGTACTTATTGTTATGTGGCATATTCCACATGCATATCAAAGGGAGGACATTGGTCATGTATTGAAATTGTTACCTTATTGATACAAGTGAAATCCTTGTCAGATCATGTGTAAGTTTTTGCTTGGGTATATTTCACAGGTATGTCTTTATGAAAATACTGCTTTGTGACTGAAAGTAATAGATAAGGGGTTACAGAGTGGCACGAGTTGCATCTTTTATGGGGGACTCCAGGATAGCGCAAACTTGAGGCAAGACTCTTGTGCCAAGTCACTGCTATTTTGTGAATACATGTGAAATCATGACAGTATGTGATTTAAACATCAACTGTTTTGGAATATAGGCCATTTTCTTGATCATTGGAAGCTTTTATTTACATTTTCACATTAGTAATGACATCTGACAGTAGAGGATGTTTCCAAGGCATTTGATAATTTATCTCGGAGTGTTTTCTGTTCCTCTTTGCTTTTGGATTCCAGGATAGCTTCCAGGTTTCTTTGGGGAGAGTTAAGGTCAGTGTTCTTATTACTTGTATGAATGGGTGTTTCAGGAGGTAGGTTAGGTTGAATAATGGGGCTCCATCAGGGTTGTTGTCATGGAACTCTCATTTAATTTGGTTGTAATTACTGTAGTTGGTTATGTTAAGGAGTTTGCTGTTGGTTATGAATGGGTTTATGGACATGGGTGATTGGTTGCAGGATTTTTAATTATGCATATCAACTTCATAATTAAAAATCCTGCAATCAGTCACCCATGTCCATACACCCATTCATAACCAATATGTTGATATGTGGTTGTGAGTGAGGCAGTGGTGGATTCTGTACTGCATGATATGGTGAAGCTGTTAACCTTAGGCTGACATTTAGTTAAGATGCATGTCAGGGATTTTGGTGGATTAGTCAGACTGTTGCTTTCTTTGGGGACATGTATGTAGAAGTACTAGGTATACTTTGGGGGTGAATATTTTAAAGAAGTTGTTGGAATTGAAGGATTTTCTTTGTAAAACTTGCACTATTAATTTTAGAAGATTTTTTAAATTATTCTGTTAAGGACATTTTATTATGTCGCTCTTATCCCGTGCTTGAGACCTTAGAGGTGGCAGTTACGGTGGTGTTTTGCCTGCAGTATGGTGTTTCCATTTGAACTCTGTATTTTGCAAAAATTGAGGAATGTTTTTTAAACATGGCTTATGTGTATTTCTTTGTATCTTACAGTGATAGTTACAGAGGATTCTTTTTAGGCTCTTTTTAAATTGCAAAAATATTTTTTATGTAGAATTCACCAGGAGAAAAGTGAAAAGGCTACACAAGGTATTGACACAGTGTATATAGCAAAAATAGTTTCCTTGGAAATATGTGGTGAAAATTAGAAGGGTCATGTTTCATGCTGTTGAAAGTTAGAAGTGGTTTGATGCTAGGCTTAAAGAACTGTTGCTGTAGGAGATGTTTTATTTTGTCCAAAGCCTATTAAGTAGGATTTCTTTTGAACAACGTTCAGTAAAGCTTTCCCAGTGGAATCAGAGGTGAAGTACAAAGCTGTGTGTCTGTTTGGAGGGGGGGGGGGGGGGCTTTAAAGGTTGTCAGGGGAAAGAAAGTGCAAGACTGTTCTTTTGTGGAAGAACAAAGGGATATTATGATCTGTTGGCAGCAAGACTGTGGCACCATAGTTTTTAAAGCCTTAGAGTGTAATAGCATCCCTCTGATATGACTATCTGATTTTTTAACATCTTTATTAAATCACATTTGCAACATTGATATAGATGCACATTAACAGAAGAGTCATAGTGCTATTTCTTTCTTTTCATGCACTGTACATTTTTAACAATTCATTTACTCCAGCATTGTATAAATTGCTCAGTTTTTGCCAGCCTTTAAACCTCACTCCTGAAAATAATTCTGTGTATTGTTTGCACAAATTCTTTAATATTTGTGTAATTTAATCCTTCCTTTTTCTGAAGATCCCAACTCCAGTTCTTTTATTTCCTTTGCAATACTCATTACTTCAGCTTCAGTTGGTTTAGATTTTGATTTCATTTTTCCAGTAATCGTTTTTTAGCAGCCAGTAGTTTTAAACTTAGTAAGGTCTTGCCATATCTAGACAACTTAAGATTCTGTGCCACAGCTCAAAAATAATTTCCTTACTTTAGGCCATTTGGTTCTCCAACATTTCTGATAAAGTACTCTACCCTATAGTGAGCTTTTAAAATCTGCCAGCTCATTAGAGTCTGAAAAGACTGTTCTCAATTGCTTGTTTCCTGTCACAACCTCTAGAATTTGCTGTTTACCTAAGGAAAAAAAATCTTGGTTTTACTTGTGTATAAAAATACCTCTGCAAACACTTGGCAAAAAATCATATGCCTTCTAGAATTTGCATATTTGGGGGCAGCACAGATGTCCTTCCATTGTTCCATGTTGAATTCTTTACATTCTGTCTTTGAAGTCTTTTCCAACTTCCCCTGATTGATTTTTTACAGTTATCATGCAATATGTTATGTGCACTAAAACTGAAAAAATGTAGAAACCACCACGAAAGTTGAAAATAAAATGAATTTATTGTGGACCAAAAAACGAGCGCTTTCACGCAATATAAATTGCGCTTCCTCAGGTTACAAGTTACAAAACCAAATGAATACTTTTATATCAATGCATTGTCTTTCAATTAAACAATTGAAACAATCATTAATTAAACAACCAAATTACTTGGTTGCACAAATAAAGATTCAGCAGTAATGTCACAAGCAATCAAACTCGGTTAAATACAAGTAGCCTGGTCATCACTCAATAAAACACAAATATAAAGTTTATAAAACATAAATAATGTTGACGTTCATTGATTAGATGTCCTTTAAAAGTAAAATAACATCAAATATTAACACCATAACCATCTTTGTATTGATAAAATTTTCAATGAGCGCTTGCAGGAAGCTGTGCCCATATTTAGAAAACTCAATGCTAGGTTTGCTATTACCACTTAATTCTACAACAAGCACAATCAAATGATTGAGAGCTAACAAACCATTAGCCCAGAACTTCATGGATCAGGAAATGTTGCCCATATATGGCTAGTGACAAAACCAGAGTGTTTGTGTAAAATCACTATAAAGTGAAGATGATGACAACGAAGCAAAGAGAATGATAAAACAGCTTTCATTTAGCACAAAATAGTTGCGCTGCATAACGCGAATGTAAAAATATAAAAATATAAAAATTTACATCGATCATATAATTTCACTCATCCAAAATTAATTAATTAATAGAAGCATGAAATAGCGCATCTAAATAGTACAGCGCTAACTAAAAACTTATATTAATTTTTAATGAAGTATATTATCATGATAATGATAGTTAGATTAAAAACGAAATAAAATAACTCCGTTATTATATTAACAGACATGCTTCTAGCATATTATTTGCCACCAAATCACGCTATAATAAGCAACTAACTAGTATCTAACAAACAAATAGTTAGTATACAATAGAGATGGACATGAAGCGTGTCTTTCAAAACTTGATTGCATAAAACATACAATAATTCATTTTATTTTATTTAAGCAAGGAAACATGTCCAAAGACACTCTCTATAAGTGTTCTCACTTAGAACAGAATACAAACAGACCTACACGAGGTTGATGTACCTGAGTCAATAAGACTATAATACTGTTTAAAAACAAGATAGCAGAAAGACTCTGCACCAATGGCATAAACATTACGAAAATTATGACAATTCGCGTTAAACATAGTCGCAGAGGATAATACTATAATAGCGTTACTAATAGTAACTAAGGTAGCAGCAAAGTTTTATATGAGATAGAACATATAAAAATGTGAAGATATCGTGTAAGACTATCTAATTAAATGTTAAAAGCAGTAGACCTAGTGAGATCAGGGCAATATGTATCAAGTGTGATTATAGCATAAGGTTCATACATCAAATTCATAAATATAGTCATATCCAGAACCATTCATTTCAACATATTAACTGATATGATGTTGGCTTCTATTAATCAATGAGATATATATATTGATAGTAGCAAAATAAAATCAAGTAGGACCTGATAAAACAGGTCGAATGTTGACAACTGTATTTAGGCCTGGTGGTATATGGGCCTTTAGCTTTAATATCCACCTGAGCTCGAAGGTTTCCAAAGTATTAGTAAGGTCACCTTCTCTTCTGTTTGCATCTACTACTTGTAGCACTTGAAAGGCAAAGTTATGTTTGGGGTGGGTATTGCAATGTATAGCCAGTGCATTAGTATTGCTATTCCTTCTTATCTCGTAGATATGGTTATAGATCCTATCTCTTAGTCTACGTGAAGTTAAGCCCACATAGTAACAGTTACAGAAGTTACAAGTGGCTAGGTAGATAACATTTCTGGTAGTGCAAGTTGCATAAAACATACATTTTGTATTCAACTCAACACCTAAGGCATTAGTGTTGGTTCTCTTAATGATATACCCACAGAGCGAGCATTTCCCACAAGGGAAAGTTCCTGTTTTCCACTGTGACCTAATGTCAATAGATGTGATATTAAGCTTTTCCTTACATAATAGTCTTTTCAGGTTCAGACAATTCATATACCTAAAAGAAGGTTTATCACTAATCAGTTCTGATACCGTCACATCTGATAGTAGAATTTTCCAATTGTTTTTTACTATTTTAGTTAAAGACAGGATATCACTTGTATATTTGATGTCATATTGTATTTTATGTGAGAAATTTCTCTTTACTTTGTATCTAAAGGATATTTGCTGAGATGTGGTGTCGTCTAAGATAGAATTCAACACGTCGTCTATTAGTTTCATAGGGTAACCCCTAGCTAAAAAATAGTCCTTCTGAGTATCGACCAACTTCAACGCATCAGAACGATCACTACATATTTTCAGAATTCTATTAAATTGATTCCTCACTATGTTATTAAAAATATGGCGTGGATGTAAACTATTAAAGTGGAGTATACCATTCTTCCAACAAGCTTTTCTGTGAAGGGTTGTTATTAAATCACATTTGGTATTTTTCTTAATAGTAAGATCCAAAAAATCAATAGTAAGCTTAGACGATTCACAGGTAAAGTGAAAGAAAGAAGTAGTACTATTCATATAACTAATAAATGCAGTCAAAGCGGCTTCTCCACCATTCCATAATATTATTATGTCGTCTATAAAGCGTCTATATAAGACGACATGCTTAAATCTAGGATCACTAAATATAAATTCTTTTTCCCATTCTAAAACAACAAGATTGGCATATGCATTTGCACAGGGGGTGCCCATTGCCACCCCCCATGTTTGTGCATATACCTGTTCTTCATATAAAAAGATGTTGTTATTAAGAACCAGATCTAACATGCAACATATATTCATAACATCAATGTTATCCACCTTAAGCTCTGTCATATGCGTTCTTATTGCATTTATACCATATTCATTAGGAATATTCGTGAAAAGACTTTCAATATCCAAAGTTACTAATATGGTATCTTGTTTAATATTCTCTTTCACTAGGTCTGATTTTAGATCATCCAATAAACTAAAAGAATCTAATAGTATAGTTGGTATTTTCTTAACATATAGTCCTAGTTTTGTTTGAATGTATAGCGATATATTTTGCGTTACCCAGTGATCACCTGATACAATGGGGCGTAATGGGGGTGGGTCCTTACCCTTATGTAACTTAGGTAATCCTTTGATAATTGGTATCAATGGAAAATCTATTGTCAGGAAATCATAAAGGGATTTGTCAATGGATCGAGTCATGAGCATATCGTATAGGGTGTCAGAGACAGTGTGCACAATTGATGCTACTTGTGGTTTTTCTATTACTTTATAGGCTTTATCATTTTCTAACATATCCAACATAAGTTGTCGATAAAACGTGGTGTCCATCGCAACTATACCCCCACCTTTGTCTGCTGGCTTAAAAACAAGACCAGAATCATTACACAGATTTTTCAATTCAGACATCTCTGATACATTCAGATTAAAAAAATGCCTTCTAGAATTTGCATATTTGGGGGCAGCACAGATGTCCTTCCATTGTTCCATGTTCCATGTTGAATTCTTTACATTCTGTCTTTGAAGTCTTTTCCAACTTCCCCTGATTGATTTTTTACAGTTATCATGCAATATGTTATATGCACTAGTAATGGTCTCTAACAGCTTCTATTCCATATTCAACTAAAAACTCTACCAGTGCTGATCTTTCACTTAGCATTCTCATTTTCCCCTATTCTCTTTCTGCCTATACACTGACAGTTTTTTAATGTGTTTTTCAACGTTTGCTTAGCTGCAAGCACTATTTGGCAGGCTGATCTCTTGTACAATCGCTTCTTCTCTTCTCCATTTGAACCAGTGTTGCATTTTTCAAGACTTTTTGTTTCAGTGAAAACATTCAAACAAAAATTATAATCCCCATCTCATTTACCTTGGAACAAACACAGAATTATGAACATTTTTAACAAACTAGTTATACCCATCCAGATAGGAGATGCACCATATTGATGTCTGGACCCACAGGTATGATTTAGTCTAAAAATAAGATGACCCATGCTAAAGCACATTTCCTCTTAGACTGTTGTTCTCTTGTTTCTTTTCCCCTCCCATATTTGAAAACCAACTTGATTGTTTTCAGCTTTTAGCTTTAACAAATATGCACTAGTCACCTTTAAATTAAATTGTACACTGTTATATTAAATGCAAACAAGTATTAAGGCTATTAGGGTGCCAACTACTTGTTTTTAAAGTACTTCCCACAGTTTCAGACTTAATTTTTCACTGAACTACTTGCCACTGTACCTTTTATATGTTAGTTACATTGTAACTCTAGCATTTCTGTCAGAAAAGAGTGCTCAAAGGCCTCAAGAGTAATTGCTTGCATCAGCAGAGAGCTGGTCTCCAAGTGCATATAGTCAGCAGTGAGAAAAATAAACAGCTAGTAACTTTGCAAATGCATGAGAAAGCTTTTCTAAAATTTGCACAAAACCTATTCTGATTTCCCATGACCACCTGCCTTCATCCGCAGTCTTGTCTTCCACAAAGAGCATTTCCTAATGGATAACATAGCTAATAACACTGTAAATGCAAAAAAAATATTTTTCTTGTCATTAAACATTTCCTTCAGACTCTTCTCTGCATCTTCATGGTTTTGACAGTCAGTTTGTAGTTTTGGGCATATAAGTGACATTCTTGGGACTTTCCTTCCTTTTTTCTGCAAACTTTGTGTGAAATTTTTCTTGTGTCTAGGAAAAGAGAAGTGTTTGTGTAGAAGACAGATAAATTATAAAGATTCCCACAGCTTGTTTTGCCTATCGACAATGCACAATGTCCATTCTTGTAATATCTGTTGTGTCTCACTCCTGAAACTGTTAGTCACCTTAGCAGCCGTAATATATTTCTTGAAAAACAGTAATTTAAGGCCCTTACTAGGACTTCTGGGGATACTGACACTAGGACCTTAGTTGTCCACCTTCTGACTCCTGAGAGAAGGAAATCTTTTGAAACTTTGGAAGTATATTTGGCCTGTGCTCAGCTTCTCTTCCTCAACCCAGATGGAACACTCCGCTATGGCCTTATTGAACTCTGCAAACAGTGTCAAGTTTTTGACATCTCTGGTGGTGTTCTTAGGGATGCTGCTAAGGGTCTGTCATGCCGTCAAAGGCTGGACAAATGCTCTGAGCATAAATGGAGAACATATCTGATGTCATTTTCATTTGTTCATTAACCTGTGGGTCTCTGCTCCAAACCTCGGAACCGACTTGGCCACTTCACTAGCTTGAGATTTGAAGTCACTCATTTATAGCTCCCTGTTTTGTTAGTCTTAAATGAGAAATTATTTCTAGGCTGTTCCTTATAATTGATTTTTGAGATTATTACATCTTCTGTAGCCAAAAATTGGTCTGTCACCTATAAATTTCCTTATCAAAGGGTTCAAAGACATAGTTGGCCAGTACTCAATGATAATGTTTTGACTGCATTAGCATTTTGGTTAAAAGTAAGCATGCACCTTGTAATAAATGTGCCCAATGTGTTGATATTAGTCCTGAAAAGACTTTCATTCTGTGACTGGCAAGGCTTTCTATGTACGCACATTTGGGAATTGTGATGCAAAGAATGTTATATATTTAGCTGCATGTCAATCTTGAAATGCATATTATGTTAGGAAAACTAATAGGCGACTTAAGGATCGCATAAGTAGCCATCTCTCAGATATCAATAGGAAATTATGTACTAATGCACTTTATAAACGTATTCATGATCGTGATTCAACACTAAGTTTTTGATTTTTATCAAAATTAAATTAATGTATACATGAGGTGGACTTAGTGCAGCGTACTGAGTTGGAATAATATAAATAGATTTTGACGCTCAGAGCACATATTTCACCAGGCCTAAATTAATCTATTTCTTTAAAACCTTGGTAACAGACACAACATTGGGCTTGATTTTATCATGTGGTTTCACGATGTAATCCAGTCATTTGACATTGATCTTGGATTATTTAAGCTGATCATCTACTTTTCTGCTATTGCCTGATGAAGCTTTTTAAGTGAAACCGCTAAGGTTGCACAATAAACTTTGGAATTTATATTTGGATTCTTGCACTTTGTATTAGCTAGCATGGTTCCAGTGAATTTGTTTTCTTGTGTCCATGTAATTTTGCTGGATTTATCACCAGATTACTTGTTTTTTTATCTGTGGATCTCCAGATATTTTCCAACACCTCCTCATAGAATCCCACCAAGGAGGTTCCTCAGAAGAGACTGCAAGAGGAAGCACATCAATTCCCTGGAGGAATCCGTCACAACTGATACTGATTTTGTGGAAGGAAAGGGGTCCCCAAGATCTCCACTGGATGATGTCTCCAAAGGAGACATCTTAGAAATCCTGCACCAAAGAGGTGGATGGTCCTCCTGAAACTCCTCCCATGAGGAATCATTTCTGTTAGAGACTTGCTGGTCTGGCCCATCTACATCCTTGGTGTCTCCCCCATAGACCCCACTCGAGCTGGTGACTTCAAGGGTATGGAAGGAATTGGACACAGTAGAACCCCTACCCATGCGAGTGAACAAAACCTTGAGTGCTCCCAGTTCAAAGCCTTTTGGACTAAGGGTATTGTGGTAGATGCCAGGGTTGTTGTGGCAACCACCAAAAAGGAGCTGGCCCAAGAGAGCTCTTCTATCTGTCCCCCTAACTGGGAGTCTTGGGCTTTGGACAGATTTGATAAGCGAGTTTGCACTTCTGCCACTTTCACCTTGAAGGCACTAAACTACTTCTCCCACTTTGAGGCTACATCGAGACTTGGTCAAGGAACTCTCCAGCTCTACCCTATGGTCCATGTCTCCAAGGATGAGAAGGTTTTCTCCTCCAGACTGGCCACCCTCCAGTCCCTGCTGAATGCATTCATGAGGTTGATCCCACGCAGCAGAGGGTACCTCAAGGGCTGCCTGTTTCTGCCTTACCATAAGGCATCATGCCTGCATGCGGCTGTGTCACTTTCCAGAATCTTTCAAGGCGTCCTTCGTCAGTGTGCCTTTTGACGGATCATTCTTGTTTGGGTACACTGTTCAAGAGGCACACTCCCACAGTGAAAAGCATGGGAAAACCCTGTCTGCCGTTGGGATCCATTTTTTTACTGCACAAAGGTCCTTCTCCAGGAATCAGCGTGGAAGTAAAAGGTGTGGTTCAAGAAATCTCAATGTCGTTTTCAGGATTCTCAGGGAAAATTTCCCCCCGGGGGGGGGGGTAATCAAAATTGTAGACACTGCCCACGTGAGCAAGGCGGGTCCGCAGAACCAAGAATCTCAAGTATTTCTCGGACAGACCCTTTTAGTGCTCCTGAATGGTTGCCAGACTGCCTTCCTCTGCAGGCAGTCAGGGGACACTTTTCCTTGCACCCTGAAGCCTGGGAAGCCATCACAAATGATTGATGGGTGCCAAGAATCCTATCCAGGCGATACTCCATTCTCTTTTTAAAGACAACAAGACAAAAATCTGTCCTCACTGATGTACCTCCCATTGTTTTTTCCGAAGAAGTCCTGTTGAGACGAAAGCATGGATTAAAGTTTCTATATGCTAAGCTACTTGCTTTCCAGTCTTTATTGACCATCAGTACCACTGTCTGGTGTGTTTTTGGTCTTTGGTTGCACGCTTTATCAGTTTTGGATAGAGTATTAAGCCTGTGCCTTCACGTCAAATTCTAGCCATACTGAGCTCCCGAGTGAGCTTGGTTCTCAGATCTCTCTGCTCTATGATGGCCAAGATACCTCTTTTGCCCACAGCGTGTCTTCACATAAGAATCTTACAGTGGACATAAGCAGTACAGTGATCCTTACACAGAAATCCTCTCAGCCTTCCCATCAGACTTTCCTGAGTATGCAAAGAATCTCTGCTGTAGTGGCTTCATTCTGCAGACGTTAGTCAAGGATGGCCCTTCGGTCTTTCTTCTCCAGATGCTATGCTGACCACGGACACCTCCCAGGTGGAGTGTGGGGCATTATCTGGGTCGGATGGTTCAAGACACGTGGACACCACAGGAGACCAACTTGCATATCAGTGTCCTAGAGATGAAAGCAGTTCTTTTGGCTGTTGCAAGAGATGCACAGCTTTCTTCGTCGAGGGATTATTGCAGTATAGACGGATAATATGTCGGTGGTCTGGCACATCAAAGAGGGAGGAACCAGGTCTTACCCCCTGTGTTGTGAAACTGTCTATGTGGCATTGCATGATCTCTGTCAACTGCTTTTTATTAACAAGGGACATTCTGCATGAGTCCAACATGCTAGCGAACAAGTTTGGCCGAGTCCTACTGATGCTTCACAAGTGGTCTCAACCAGTTCACGGTAAACATGATCTTCCAGAAATGGGGTCAACCCTGGTGTGACCTCTTTGCCCTCCCCTCTCAACAACAAATGCAGCAGGCACTTTGCCTTCATCCTTCCTCAGGTACAGTCCCCAAGGGATGCTGTAGTCCATGCTTGGCCGTCCTGTCTCCTGTATGCATTTCCCCCATTGCCCCTAATTCCCACATTTTTGCAGAAGGCGTACAGGTTGAAGAGTAAAGTTATCCTAATTGCCCCCCTTCTGGCCTCAACAAGTCTAGTTCACCTATCTTTGGTCTCATCTGATTTGCCCTCCAGTGACACTAGATCCAGTACTAAACTCTTGGGGCACCCTTACTTGGACTTTCAAGGTCTGAAATTAATTGCACGGTTTCTCCAATTCCGGTGATGGCCAGACATCCCAGGATTTTGTCCCCAGTCCAGAAGATCTTTATTTCTGTCTACAACCCCTCCACCAGGAAGATTTATAAGAGTAAGTGGAAAAGGTTTTCCATATGGGCCCAACAGAAACCGACCTCATTGCGGCCCCCCCATCCCTGTGGTGTTGGATTTTTGGGCTTTCCTTTTTAACAATGGGGTTACTTTTTTCACTGTCAAAGTTCAGTTAGCTGCAATTTCCAGCTATCATTTAAGGGAGGACTCTTCCTCATTAACCTCATCAAAACGTAAAGCTTTCCTTAGGGACACATTTCTACTTTGTCCACCTATTAAGGATCCTATTCCCCCTTGGGAATCGACTGTTATGTTGCTGGTTCTGGTTTGCTCCACTTTCGAACCAGCAGCCGCAGTAGATTTAAAGTTTCTGTCATGGAAGATGCTTTTTCTGGTGGCCATTACTTCAGCAGGAAGAATCTCTGAGTTACAGGCCCTTTCCTAACGTTCCCATACTTCATTTTTCACAAAGATAGGGTAACCTTACACACCAACCTGTCCTCCTTGCCTAAAGTTGCTACAGAAGAATATCACTCACTCCATTAACCTTTCTGTTTTTTTCCCAAACTTCCAGAATAAATGAGAATATACTCTTCATTTCCTTGATGTGTATGGACCATTACATTTTTACTTGGACAGAACTATGAATTTCAGGAATCGTAACAACTGTTCTTATATTTTTCAGAGGCAAACAGAGGTAAAGCAATTACTAAGACCTCTTTGGCGAGTTGGTTAAAAGAGAGTATTTTTTTTGTTTATTTTTCTAAGAATATCCCAGAACCTGGTCAGATTAAAGCTCACTCTACAAGGTCGGTGGCAACTTCTCATGCCTTTTGGTCAAGAGCCTGTATTAATGACATTTGTGCAGTGGCTACATGGACTGATCCTCATATATTCATTACCCATTAGAAATTGGACATCATTTCCAGGAATAGGTCTTTTTTTGGCTCTGTTGTGCTACGGAATATCCTTCCACGAGGGCTGCCCGGGGTTTCTGTGTCTGGGGACTCTGTCCCAAATTTTAATGAACATGACCACTTCAGGTAGAGATGTTAGGTTCTTACCATAATGTTCCATCTTTGTTGTCTATCTAAATTCTTCCCCCTTCTTCCCCCAGTCATATATATTTCGAGTGACCTGATGGAGATGATCATGGCACCACTGTTCCTGTTTGAGCTCCTGTTATTCTTTCCTGTTCTACTGTTTGATACTTAATTTGTAGTGGACGGGATATATAGTGATTATAAACTCGATCTGAGGTAGTTTGTAGGAAAGAGGCATTATGGGTAGGGGGAGGGAGTATCTCTAGCTTCGAATCTCAAACTAGTGAAGTGTCAGAGTCTCTTCTTAGGGTCAGAACTGAGACCCACAGGTTAATGAAGATAGACAACACAGATGGAACATTATTGTAAGAACATAAGTTCTTTTTAGTGATATTAATGGGTTCAGACAATATTCCTCAAACTCTGATGAGGGAAGAGATGCTAAGCATCATTCTACTCTTTCTGTCCTGTCAAAGAAGCGTACAGTTTTGCCAAAGGACTTTTCAAAGCCTTTCGATCATTGCAGTCTTCTTCCTATTTAAAAGTGAAATGGTCTCCTTCCCCTTCCATTATATTTAAAACATGCAGGACTGAATTATGCTTTTCAGGTGTTCTTTCCTGACTCATTAGGGTTTTTAGTCTGAGGAAAGTGTGCCAGATCCTCCTGTAGAAGAAATACTTTTTTGGACAGTATATGTAGGATGAAGGACATCTTCCAGTGGGAAAGAGAAGTAAAACTCAAACACAAAAGAGGTACCTTGAAATCCTTCAGGTGCATACTCCCAAACCTCTTGCAATTCCCCATCAGTGGTGCGCTGCACTGGAGAATATTTTCAGTGCTGTATTATGCTTCTCCAGTTAGTCAGGCTTCTCCACCCAAAGAGAGTGATAGGCTTTACAGAGTAGCTCAGTCCCACAAATTCTTCTAAATGAACCCTTTAGCAGACCCAACTTAGTTTTAGCAAGGACACTAGTTCCAAATATTTAAGTACCAGTGACTGTCTTCCATCAGACAAGGATGGGATAAGAGCCTTTTAATAGGAGTGGAAAAAAATCTATACATCATCTACTCAAGCCTTTAGGGGACAGTCTGTTGTCAGGTTCACATTACTAGATATCTGCTGACATTTGCAGATATGGATAGGCTAGTTTTGATTTTCCGTAAGGTAGAATCATCATTATTCAGCATGATTTCTTCTATTACTTAAATAACTACATTTTCCTTGCAGTTTTCATATCATGCAGCTGATGTATACCAAACAGCTGCCACAGGTTTTCTGTGTAAATATGCTTTTCCTAGATCAAAAAATCTTCCAGAAGATGTAAAAGAGATAATGTATGCTCAATTGTACAAAGAAATGTTGGCTCTGGCTCCAATGGATGGGAGATACAGATATACCCAGGGATTACCTCAGTGTCACTGCTGCTTTCGACAGAGGCACACAGCAAAATATAGGTAGGAATACCCATACACACTAAAGCTCTCAGTAAGCCACAAAGCGATAGGCTGAAGCTTGTAAATGCCCTTGGGCAGATAGCCTAGTGGAAAATAGCTAACCTATGAACCTGAAAGGGACGAACTTCATCTGCATCTGCAATATGTGATAGCAGTACTCCTGGGGTATTGCCTGGGGTATTCTGTGAGCGAAATAAAGGTACCCTCTCAGGACATCCAGGACATGTGTGTTCTGGGTGTAAGACTGAATACAGCACATCTGTTGACCCCTTTACACCCGGACAAATTTCCTTTACTTGAATCTTTACTTTAAGATCATTTTCTCATCAGTCCAGGACAACAATCTTTCCAGTCCTTCAAGCCTTGGGGTTCATGGCAGTGCTTCAAGATGTGCTTCTGCATGCCAAACTGCATTCATGGAAGCTACAATGATATACAATGCTGCCAATGTTATGACTTTTCTTCACAGAATGGACACTGTCATTCAGACACTACCTTTGGTTCAAAGATTTCATGTCACCTAAACAAGGGACTCTCTATGACCCGGGTGGGCTGAGTCCCCGGCCAGAGGCGGGAGTCAGATTCTAACGACAGATGCCTCAGGCTAAAACAGAAGAGACAGACAGACCGCGGGAAGGTGGATACAAGACGCTCACATGGAAGCAAGTGATACAAGACACGTATTGCTTTGGAGATGTAACATCTCAATTGCATTAATAGCTTTCAGGTGTTGATTTCCAGGGACAACACAACTTCTAACAGACACATCAAGGCAGGTGTGGTACATCAACACAACACAACTGGCATTCTATGATCCTCAAGGGAGAGGGGAACATGATTCTCATCTACACTGCTCTGCAAGGTTTCTGCGAGACAGGCAACTCCTCAGCCGGGGCACAGAGCAGGCAAGCAGATCGTTGAGCAGGCCAATTATGATCACTCAGCGTTGACAGAAATTCATGTGTTCATGGGAACTGGTGGAGTGTCATGGGGGCAGAAATTGACAGTGTCATGGGGAACAAAGTTTTTAAACTACCAGTTTCCTCCCACAGCCACAAAGGTTTCATCCCACAAAAAGGAAAGGGGATACTTTCTTTCAATGAATGCTCTTTTCATGTGTGGAACAATCTTCAAAGGTACTCCTAAGGTCGAGGTACTCTAGCCAAGGATCATAACAAGGGCTCAGAAGGGCCTAATAGCTCCAGATTGGCCTCGACAGCACTGGTACCTTGCTGAGAAGTCTGATGCACTTTGAGTTTACTGATTGCCTTTGCATGAACACCTGCTGTCTCAGGAGAACAGTCATTTACTCAATGTCTCTCTTCACTCTCTTCACCTAACAGCCTGGTATATTCTGTTTTGAACCTGGAGGGTCCTAGAAGCTTCCACAGCAAGTTTGAATGTTATTTTTTTGTGTAGAAGGTTGGATACAAGGAAAGTGTACGCAGATAAATGGAAGAGATTTATTTTGGAGTGCCATAAAGGAATTTGATGTTTCTGAGCCTAATTAAGTGTTGCTCTACAATATCTTACTGAGCTACTGGACAAAGGTTTGACCCTTCTCTTCTTTAGGGTTCATGCTCTTGCAATTTCGGCTCACTATGACTGTGACCCTTCATTGTTTCTCATCCCTTTGTTCAAGCAATTTTTTTTCATGAAAAAATTTGCTTAGAGGCGTAGAGCTCCTGAGACCCGTTGGGATCTCTTACTTTTGTGTTGGGGATCCTTACTTTACAACGGAGAAAGCTAAATACTACTCTTTTTTGAAATATTTATCATGCCAGACTTCTTTTTTTGTTGGGAAGACTTTTTTTTGGAAAGGGTTTCTGAATTACTTCTTGATATGTCAGTAAGGCCTTTCTTGATTTTCCATAAGGATCCTTTTATCTTTATTGTACATATCCTTAGTGTACTAATCTTCCTTTTTCTAGTGTGGGTTTCTTTTTGGCTGTTCATCCTGTCACTTTTATAAAAATTTTCAAAATAAAGGGGAAAGATTGGGCAAAAGATTTTATGTACACAGCAGAACTAAATACAGTTTGAAGGCAGAACTAAAGGGTTCCAGGCATTTGCCAGCAGTTGGCAGGGCTTTTGTACAGGTTCTCATTTGTTTTCTAAGTGTCAAAACAAACTATTTGCTTTCTGTTTGGGTTTTCTTAGTTTCTGTTATTTCCCATCATGGTAATCAGATTCCAGCTGGGATTAGGCCTCATTCCACTAGATTAGCCTAGGTGGCAACTAAGCTAATTTTATTTTGGGCAGCTACTTGAGTTCGGTGCATACTTTCTCTAAGCATTATCACCTTCCACTTTACTCTAAATCTAGGGCTGGTTTTTTACTGCTGTTTTTACAGGGGTTTTTGGCAGCTTTGCTGCTGCATAGTTTGCCATCCTCCCTTTTATCTGCTTTGGGATTCTACCCAGGGTGCTAGGGGACTGCTCCAATGTGAGATGAAGAACATGGTATTTTGATTTTGTATGAAGAAATGTTGTAGATGTTCAGTGTCCATTGCTGCAGACAATCTCCCTCCTTCCTCTCCTCTTTCCCCTTAGTTGTGTGGGTTGGGTTGTAAATATTGTTATTTGTATTGTGTGTATATATTATTAGTTATTGGGTGGTTGGTTGGTTGGTTGGTTGTTTTGGTTTTTGTCTTTCTTTTTTGTTCTTTCTTTGGTCTTCTGGTCTCTGGGACTGAGGAAGACTGAGAAATCGGTCATGTGGCATTCATGATTTGTACCCTGTCCTCCCATCAGTCTGCGCCTTGCTTGACCGGCGCCAATACTTTGATATTCGGGCCGACCGAGGACAGCGGACTACCCAAGTGTAAGGACTGCAGCAATGTGGATCTTCGAACATCTACATTTATGGTAGGTACAAAACTGTAATTTTGGTATCTCTTCAGCTTAGATATTAAAAAGGTTTGATAAAAAGGTGAAACTTGTGCAGGACGTCAAGCAGATTTTTAGTCAATCATTCCAAACTACAACAGAAACTACCCTTCCAGTCCTGGGACCCTTTTTTAAGAAGTCCTTCAGGCAATCCCAACAGCTGTGTGGTAAACAGTAAATGGAAATGCACCCCCCAGGCCATCCTCTCAGTCCAGAAGACAGGCTCTCTCTCCATTTCCCTCTTTGGAGACAAATTTGGACTCATCTGTTTCCTCCCACTCTCCCCTATATGTTATCTCAAGGCATCCTAGAACAAAAAATGTGAAGGATTTTATTCAAGGATATCCCTAGTAGCCAAAAAGAGGGAACCTGGATAACTGTGTTAGCTATCTTTTCTCATTTTGTTTGTAAATGTTCCAAACCTCTAAACTTTCACCTTTCAGACAGTGTAGTATGGATGGGGAACATGGGGCAGCTGCCCTGGATGCAAGGCATTAATGGGAGCAATTGGGAAAAGAAATTCCTGTTTCTGTACTGGCATTTAGCTTGCTGTAGTTTAAAGAAAATAGAAGTAATTTTGTTTTGTTTGTACTCTGTTGAAGAATTGAAGTGTTGGAGGTCAGTGATAAGGCTTGGGAACACAGACTCTCTTCCTCTTCAGCTGAAGAACTGAGGTGGTCTGACACTGGGCATTGGATGAGACAGCTGTGGCTTTGTCTTCACTCCATTTCCCTCCACTGTGATTTTTGGTGACTTTGGATCTCTGATGCCTTTTATCACATTCCAGTTCATAGAAATTTCAGATACTATTTTGTGTTCTGTTTCTGGTTTACGTTTATAGTTCTCTTTACCCTTTGGGATTTGGCAAACATTTGCAGGAGTATTCACAAAATGTCTAGTTCCAGTACTTTTGTTGTAGACTATAGGGAGTTCACATATTCTCCTACATGGATGATTGCCTCATTTTTGCCAACACTCTTCAGAAATATCAAGAATCCTTGCTTTTTATCAGAAATCTGTTTAAAAACCTAGACTTTCTTCTCTGTCTACAAAAGCCATCTCTTCTCCCCATCACAGACTGATGTTTTTAGGATGTGTATTAGACACATCCATAATGATGGCTTATCTACTTCCTGAAGACAGCATTTTACCATTTCCAATTCCTAGAGTTTTCCCAGCAAACAGTGACTACTTCCAGGGATATCTCAAGATTCTGGCGTACTTGTCTTCCACTATTCTGGTGATTCTACTAGCAGACTACTTATGAGGAGAATACATAGGTTTCTCAAGACATTGTGGATTCTGTACCAACACCCAATTTCCTTTCCAGTCCCAGTGCTGATCTTTATTAGGAAGTAACTTTTAAGGTGGGTAGAGCAAAGCATATTGAATCCAGGCTTCTCTCTTCTCCTCATTTTGTAACCACAGCCGCATCAGACTTGGACCATGGTGCTGTATCCAAAGGATCCCCCATGTTCAAGGAATTTGGGACCATTATCTCAGGATGGCCTTGATAAATGCATTCCAGACCTTGACCCATTTGTGGATTCCAAGACCTCTGCATGTAATGACAGATGTGGTGTGGTATCTAAATAAAGGGGGAAGGGGAAGCAGGTCTTGCTCCTGTGCAGACCATGATAACCTGGAAATTGAAACTCTGCACCATCTGTCCCTTAGGCTGCATACGTTCCATCAGAGCAGAACACAGTGGGAGACATGTTGAGCAGATCCAGGACCACCCCCTACCCCACCAGCTGGATTTTCGAGTCTTCCAGTTTTTTCACCTTTGGTGAACTCGCTCTATAGATATGTTTGCTTCTGTTTGCAACTGACATAAATGCTGCTACAGGACACCTTGCAGAAAAAAATTTTGGAAGACAGATGCATTTTCCTTCCTTTATGCTTCCTACCCATTTCTTCTGAGAGACCACTTTTTTAAAGATCTAAAAACTCTCCAAAAATACTTTTGGTTAACTTCGTTTTAGCTCAGACATGAGTTTTCCTTTTTCATGAAAATGGTTAAGGGCAGTTGATACAAACTTCCACACAGAATAGATCTACTTACAACAGAGCAAAGGATCACAGATCCACCTCAATCTTCACACCCAACATGCTTGGGTGATGGAATTTTGATCCCACTTAGGCACCTTTGTTTTCAGAGGACATGCAGCAGTTATTAAAGGAGGCTATAAAACCTGCTACAAGAAAATCCCGTTTAGGCAGATGGAAGAGATTTTCTCTTTGGTACCACAAGAACAACGAGCATTCATCTGTGGCAGAAGCCCTTATAGTTCTTCACTCTTCGAATTGTTCTTATGTCAGGTTTGTTTTAACCATTAAACTTAGTCTTTCAGCCTCTCTGCCCCTACATCTCCCCTTTTTTCTTCTATTCCAGATAAAACCATTTTTAAGAGGGGCATTGCATATCCATCCACCTTGGAAACAGCTGGCTTCTCTTTGGGATCTGAAGTGTATCTTTGAAAAACTCCCTCTACCACCTTCTGAACCAAGTTCATCAAGCAAGCTTAACGTTCTTGACATGGAAAACTTTTACTCTGCTCTGATTTTGGTTGAACGAGTATCTGAGTTGCAAGCTTTGATAGTGAACTCAGCCCCTGCTCCTATTTCATAGAAGCAAGGTACCATTAAGAGCTAATCCTTTATACCTGAAGTGGTTTCATAATTTATTTTAAATTAATGCATTCATTTTTCCTGAATCATTTGATAGTGGCAAGAGAATCCCAACATACTGTGGATATTCACGGACAGCTGATATACTATATTGACAAAACAAAAGACTTTAAAGCTTAAAAGCATTTTTTATTTCCATCAGTCCCAGTGTCAAAATGGACAATTTCTAAAGTGTTATTCCCATTCAATCCATTTTTGTGTGCACTATGGTAAACCCCGCCCTCAGAATGCCAAAGCTCTCTCTACCAGATATCCAAGATGTTTTAGAAAGTGGTGGGCTTTATTACTGTGCTAGAGGCAGCTTCTTTGTGGTCTCTCCACACCTTCACCAAACAGAAGACTGACTTGTTTTTCAGGACCAGAGAAGGATTTGTTAGATCAGTTCTCCAGGGGCTCTTTGACTCTGACCCGCTGTCCTCCTTTCTTGTTAAATAGGATTTTGCAATTGTCCCATGAATCATATACTGCAGCAGTGATCTGATGATAAACATAATACAACAGTGTAAGTAAACGTAACCACTGATGTTTAGATAGATCACTGTTGCAGTACTACAACCCTTACTCCACCCCCCCCCCCAATCATTTTGATGATGGATTTCCTGTTCTGGATCTTGTCCTTTATTTCTCTGTTATATATCCATCTAAATATATTTACTTATATCGGCCGAGATGGGGTTCCATTTTTCCCTCTCTCTCTTGTAGCATATAAATGTCCAAGTTTTGCAGCCTAGTCAGGTTGCTTCCATATTATAGCCTCTCTTTTTGGAGAGGGCAAAATAGTTCTGAATTTTGGTACCTATATATCTTCCTTTATACCAGCACACCCTTGGGTTTCCACAAATGTGCAATACATATGGAAGGATATACTGAAGCTTCTACGATTACAGCGCATTTACTTACACAACTTTACTTTTATTTAGGGTTCCTCCATTGCTTTCTGCCACCTATGTCCCAGATCTCCTTTTTGATCTTCTGCAGCCAGCAACAGTAGCACTTGAAGCCCCTCCCATCTGGGGCAGTGTAGAATAGGAAGTTTCAAATGGAAGATTTGTGGAGTTAGCAGGGAAGTGAGGGCTACCCAGTACATAAGTATCTTGAGAGCATGGTGATGTTTTTTTGGTTTGTGTATGCGCTGCTTACAGTCCCACTCAGTGCCCTGTGTGCATTAACCACTGTGTGAAACATTCCATATTATCATTTGTTGATACGTTTCCAAACGTTTTACTACACAGTTATAGTCCCTGCTGTCCACTATAGTTCTCAGTGGAAGATCCTTCCCCTTCCACCTGTAAAAGTGAGTTAGCCATAAAAAATCCACTTTATCCCGACTTCACCAGCTTACTTCTCAAGGCCTAGGTGCTTTAATCTGATAGAGGATTCCTGAATCACCATAGGGTTTATCATTTTTCTTCTTGGAATTTTGCTATAAGAAGTGATTATTTTTATTTTTTTAAATATGGCATAAAATGCAAGCCACAGTTTCCTTTGGACCTTTGATAATTTTTGAATTATTGTAAAGGCAAATGTCCCAGTATAGTTGCTCAAAATTCATGACAATTTGTCTGTATTTTGGAGATGTAACTCTTTCTAGGTGTGAAACAAAAATAGCTGGAAACTTTCATGGGAAGTGATGCAACTTTCTTGGAAGATGATATGGTCTGAAAAGGTTATTGTATTCTGGCTGTTATGTTTTGTTTGTTTGTGAGCACAATTAAGCATAAATATACCGGATTTCTTTTTTTGACCTGACAGCTTCCTTTCAGTCTGTCTGATGGGCATCGTCGAATGAGCCATCCTTCTGCTGTCACATTAATTACTTTGTTGGATTTATCTTTTTTGGCAGGACTCTATTTTGCTTGTATATCACAGGACTTTCTCTTTAGAGCAGAGTTTTGTGTGTGGAGTGCGTTTCAGAATGCATTATGATTTTAAATGTCATTTAATTTCCATTTTATATGCAGCTTTCAGAGCTTTGCAAATATGTGCTACAATCTCGATTTTTTTTTTTTATGTTTGGAAGAAATTTATCTTCCTTTAATTTTTTTTTTTTTTTTTTTTTTAAATTGTGCTAAAAGAAAAAAAAAGATTTAATTTGTGACTTGGTGCCCAAAGCAGCATTTTTTTTTTGTTTCCATGAGCACTGCTCAGTTAACTAGCCCCATTCTCCCTCCCCCTCAAAGAAGATCTGATACATTCTGGAGGCTGATACTTCAATTTGTTCTCGACTCAAGGCCCTTTTCAATCACTTTTTACCTCCAGTGGAGAAAATGTGTACAGAAATGAAATAGACAATTACATGAAACAAATGGTAGAACATGAACAGCCAGAAAGCTAGCAGATGACCATAAAGAATTCATTGAAGATAAATGGATAATTTAGGGAGGGGCTTTGTAAGAACAAATAGGAAAATATTTATTATGATCGATTCATTTGGTTTATAGGTCAAAACAAGATAGTTGAGTACTTTCTCCTTTCCAAACTTTATTGTTCTGGGTTTAGATTAAGTTAATAATGCATCAGGTTGAGTTTGTATAAATGTAGAAAAAATATTAAATTGATATAGCTTAATGGGTAAGCATTAATTAAAATGCTATACAGCATTAATGAGGCAGGAGAAAGTTATCCTTATTGGTTGATTGCACATCCAAACTATTAGGAAGGTCAAAGAACACTTGTAAGAAAAAAAAAACTTCTATATTAAAAAATTCTAGTTTGGCAGTCTCTTCTTTAAGGGTGTTTGGTCCTTGGTTAACACCCATAAAGCAGACCTGAGTTCTTTATATACCATATGGGGGAATCCAGCAAAACTCAAGGTGATTATTTGGTGCAGGGTAAAACTTGGCTGGTTTTCTTCCTAGACCAGCCATTATAGGATCATAGGAGATTACTAGGCTATTGATCGGGAGGACATTTTAAGCCTAGCCTTTTTATCTTAATGTAATACCATGGAAGTGTTAGTCAGTGCCCAAGATTGCATTTAGTGATGACTGCCCATGTCCAGGGAGGTTGTGCGCATTATCCCCAGTAAGAATTTATGGTGCCCCATCCACTCGTCCAGGTTCCTCTTGAACAGTGTCATAGAGGTGTTCCGTTTCACATGAATTGGTATCCTGTTCCAAAGACACAGCAGTTGCTGGGAGGTAAATCTGTCCTCCAGCATGTACTATGCAAGTTTAGGTCCCTGGAATTGGGCAGCCCTAGTCCTGTTTGATTTACTGATATGCCGCAAGTTCATTAGGTTTGGGTCTTGGATTGCACTGTAGACCAGGCATATGTCTCCTAAGAAGAATATACAGTATGGAGTATAGTGACAGGGACATCAGTCGGTCTGTGTAAGGCACATGCTGGAGCCCCTTAATGTTCTTTATTAGAAACTCTGAGATCTCTGCAGTTGCTGCAGGTGCTTTGTACAGTACATGCCGAATGGGGCATTATACTCCACTGTGGGCCGCACTAGTGCCGAATATAGAGGGGTTATAATCTCTCGCTATTGAGGCAATTCCTTTACTAATCAAGCGTGCTACACAGAAAGTCTTCTTTACTACAATAGACACATGATGGTTGAAGTTAAGGTTGCAGTTAACTTGTGATGCCAGGTCCTTCATGCGTACTTAGGGTGTTGTAGATTTAATAGTGTGAAGGGACATTTTTTGTGCCGAAGGGGATGATGATGCATTTCTTTGCATTCAGTTTGTGACCATGACTAATATACCAGTCAGTCTGCATGAGACCCTCTTGGAGTATATGGACATCATTTGGGGATTCAGGGATTGCACCTAGTTTGCAGTAGTCTGCAAACTTAAGCAGCCACAACACCTTAGTTTTGACCTGAACTTCTGAGAAGTGTATACCAAACGGGGCCCAGCACTGACCCCTGTGGCACTTCGCTGGTAACAGGCCTGCTGGCTGATGTGGAATCACCAGCTTTGATAGCGTGTGTATGGTTTGTGAGCCAGTTGGCAACCCATCTTAAAATTAAGGGGTTTACATTCAGTTTGCTAAATTTATTGATAATATCTGAATGTGGGATTATGTTGAAAGCCTTCACCAAGTCTAAGTATGCTGTGTGCACAGATTGGCCCTTGTCAGTGGCCCTGGTCACATTTTCAAAGAAGTCCACCAGATTTAACAGACAGGATCTGCCCGAGTTGGGTAAGATCCAGGGTTTGGACGTCACCTGTGTCTTTATTTATGAGGTCCATAATGATGTTTTCCATGGCCTTAGAGATGAAGCTGGTTAGGCTTTCGGGTCTGTTGCTGTGCCACCTTTGTGGAGGGGAGTAACTGTTGCTGTTAACCATTCCGGAGGAGCAAAGCCTGTGGTTAAGCTATTATTGAAAAGGGTGCTTAATGGTGATGATAGTTCATGTTTTAGCCAGTTTAGAAGACAGCCTAGGATGTTGTCTGGTCCCATAGAGGCTATGTTTTTTGCTTTGGACAAGGCTTTGAGGACGTGCTCTTCAGATATATAGGGTTGGGAGGAATTTAGGGGCAGGTTTGTGATAAGTTAGGAAGGGATAAGGGAGTAAAGTTTTTGCCAGACCTATCCTCTAGCAGGTTTGCTATCTCTGTGATGTCAGTGTGTGTAATACCATTGGTCACGAGTTTAGCACATGCTTGGGGCCTACCTTTTAGGCTTTTTTTATTTAGGCATTTCTTTACTGGTAGTAGATCCTGCTTCTTTGGATGGCTTAGGTCCCTGGATTGATGCAGAATGCAATATCACAACTTCAGCTACTTTGTCATGTGGCTGTACAGCAATTCTTAGTCATTTTCCTAAGAAAAGGCTCACTCTTAGAGTTGAGCTGCAATTATTTGAGCAGCTGTGATGAGACTGACTGCTTGAACTGCTCGCAGTGCTGAAGAATGAATGAATGGGTGTTCAAATATGACCGAAGAAAGAAGACTGAATGTGCAAGTTTTCCAGCAGTTAATGCCTTGCAAAAATCAGGGAATAATTTCTTTCCTCTGTCGCTGTCTACCGTTCCCAGCTGTTATCGCAACTCTTCGTAGTTAAGCTTGAAAAATTCATCTTGTTGGTCTGCCGTTTGACAACATTTTTTGAGGGAGGAGGGATTTAATTTCTTAATTTTAAGATTCCTCTACCATCTTGTGCATTTTTATCCTTTTTGACCTCTTGACATGTCAATGCTTTAGAGAAGAATAGTGAATAGATCTGATGTTGCTTCTTTCCTCAATTCTTCAATGGCTGTCTGGTCTGTCTCATACCTAGCTTTGACCATACTCAAATTTTGGCTCCTAAACTCAAGCTCTTCCCTTTACCCATAGTACCCATGCATGTATAGAGTTACTTCAGATCTTGTTTACCACTTGATTGCTATGGATGTGATCCCCATTTATCTGGCATGGGGTCAGCTATGTCAAAGCTAATTTTCTGTAGTTTTACTGAAGTTGTGGGTTATAACCGCTTCTATATTTGTTCTTGCTGTCTTGTCTTACTTGCCTTCCTTTACTCACAAAAAAAAATTTAGATATCTTTTTCTTTCTTCTCCTGTATGGCACCCTTTCTCCTGTCATTTAACTTATTGGTGATAATTTTCTCCTTTGTAGTACTTTGGTGCAATTTTTTCTGTCCAGTGTTTCTGATTGCTGATATTTTTGGTTGTCTCTTGCTGTGATTTTTTGTGGTTGCAGTTTTCCTTTCTAGGTGTCTGTGTTGGTTCTTTTTGACATGCCTGATTAAGCCATCAGGATTTAAGAAATGTATGGCCTGTGGCCATAAAAATCTAAACTCAGACCCACAAGCTTAGTGCATTCATTGTGTAGACCTGCCCATCATGAGTAGTGCACTATTTGCACCGCTTTTGGAGCTATGGGCATGACTGAAAGTAACAATAAATTGTTTTTAAATATTCTCTTCCTTGCCTCCATGGTAGAAGCTTCCTTTTCTTTTTCTGCTGCTTCTGCTATCTCTCCTCCTGCCAGAAGGAATTCTGACGAGTACAAAGATGAGGAGTGGTACTAAGAAAATAGAAGACAGAGGTCCCCCAGAAATCAAATAAACTGTCGCTAGATTGCTCATCATCCTCTGGTCTGGCTCTAAAATTTGCTAAGGCATTAGGCATGACATCATGGGTCGGATTCTGTCTTCATGGGATCTGGCACCAAGCTATGTTTCTCACTGGAAACTGGTTTTGCCCAGACTGTGATCCCCATTTCTACAGGAAAGAAATTTCCATCATTCTTCCAGACCCTCCTCCAGTGTCTGTCTGGTCTGTCCAGAATTACAGAAACTCTTTCTGAAATGGGCGTAGATAGAATGATAAAGTTCCTTCTGTCCCAAATGCAGTGGAGGGGGGAGGGGTCTCCTTGCTCTGACCACAGTCAGAAATGTGAGCCCTTCTGCTCATCATATCACTCCTTCCCTCAGTCTGACCTTCTGATTTGCATGCATTGGATTTGAGCATTTCTCGAGGGTTTGTGTACATCATATCTGAAGGCATGGTCTTTGTCCTAAACTGCATTTCTGATCTGTTCAGTACTGAGTGGCTCAGACCCTTTCTGATCCCCTGAGTCAAGGTGTCAGAATCTGACCCAGGGGTCCTGGCTCAACTCTGATGTTTTTAGAGCTGTTCCTTCCCCTCAGAGCTTTGGTGCTAGATATCTGAACATCTGCTTCAGAGCCGAGTTGAAAGGGGCTTCAACACTAATCTGTGTTAGGCTTTGTGGCCTCCTACATGAGGGGGTCTTGAGTCTGGTCTCAACTTCTGTTTTTGAAGGTCTAGGGAGTGGACTTATTTTCTCATTCTGATTAGCTCCTCCTCCACAAAAGCTTCCCAGGTCCTGATCCTGCACTTGTTATCCTGTCTGAGCAGCCAGCCCCTCCAAGCCTTACTTTGAAGTTCACTTAGAGGACTCCCATTCTGCTTCCAAGTCCTCCCCAGAACATCCCACTGGAGAAACCTGACTGACCGCTTCATGCAAGCGGTGACATGTTAACCTCACCCCCCCTCCCCTCAAAGTCCTTAACTGGTGATACTGACTTCAGTGATGGATAGGAGTCCTGACACAAAACCAGGACCCCACCAAGACCATGACTAGAGCACTTTATATTCCACAGAAAACAAGAAGGACCACAGGGAACCAGGAAAAATGTGTAATACCAAGCGCTTACTACTCTGAAGAAATCTGCTTATAATTCAGATAAAGCGCTTAGTATTGGAATAAGCATATTTGGATTATATATTTTCCCGGTTCCCTGTGATCCTCCTTGCTTTCTATGGAACTTGGGAGTGTTCTAGTCATGGGTAGGAGTCCCCAGACCCCCCCTTGAGGATGTCATTCAGAGAAATCCTGAAAATGCATAGTCAGGAAGAGGAGGTGGTCTGTTGAAGCCCTGTACCAGGAGGAATTGGTATTTCTCAAGACTTTTGGGGCTGGCCTGTTTGCTTCTTGGGCGGTTGCTTCAGAGGAAGAGATGATCAGTCTGATTTCTGACTGGGCATAGAAGGAAATGGACATGGCTAAACCAATACCATGCAAACTCGATAAGCCTTTGGTTTCATCGAAGGATCACCCCTTTTGGAGCAAGAGTCCTAACACTGGTTTCATGGTCATGTCAGCAGCAGCCACCAGAAAAAAGCTTGCTGTGGAAAGCTGCACTGGCCATCCCCCTAACTTGGAGTCTGGGCCACTGGACAGATTTGGGAAGAAAATTTATGCTTCAGTGACCTTTGAGCTTAGTGTGCTGAACTGTGTGGTGCACTTGAAGTGCTTCTAGAAGATTTGACCAAGGAGCTCCCCAAACCACTGTCAGGGTCCCTATCTGCAGAGTAGAGGAATTCTGTCAACTTTCAGTTGGCCACCTTCCAGTCACTTACAAATAGGTCTGTGTGTGCGCCTTGTTTTCCAAAATGACAGAAGGCACTTCAAGAGCTGTGGGCATTGGCATAGCTGTTTGGAAGCATGCATGGATGCACTTGTGTGACTTTGTGGAGCTCATTAAACATTCCTTTATTAGTGCCTTCTATGATTGCCCGACACTTTTCAGTCCAGAGGTTAAAGAGATGCTGTCTAGAAATGAACAAGATGGGAAAACATTATTTTCCTGTAGAGATCTAGTTTACTACCCCCCAAAGGTCTTTGGTTCTGAAAATAGCAAGATTTTGCTCTTGGCACTTCTGGTGATAGACACATTCCCCTGAGGCATAGGAGGGCAGCTTTAATGATGAATGTCATCTCTGTGGTACAGAGGAGGTCCACAAACCAGGGCTTTTGGCAGTCTTTTCTTTGATAGGGCTTACCAACACTGTTGAATGTTTGCCAGACTGCTGCACTCTTTAGGCATTTGGGGGAGGCTTATCCTTGCATCCCACTGCCTGCATAGGCGATCTTAGGTGCAGAGGAATATAACCAGAGGATATTCCATCCTCTTTCTTTCTTATCCCCCTCACTCAAGTAAACTTCATGATGTTACACGTCCCAAAGGAAAGTGGTAGCACTACAAATAAATACCGGTTCATTGTTTCATAGCCGGTTACTAGGCTAATGACCTTTAGGGCCTTTACAACCTAGCCATGTAAAAATACGGATCCCTATCACACCACTGACACGCCACAAACCCGACACTCAAAACACCGACACCAAAACACCGAAAATGCACAAAACCGAACACCATAACACCGACACCCAAAACACCGACACCCAAAATGTAAACTACACATTACACACAACTATACATGCACTAACCGTAACCCTAACCCTAAGGTCTGACACTACCGCATACTTACCCTACCCGCACCCTAACCCTAACTCACTTAACCCGCCACTACACCTAAAGTCCATCACTATCGCACACTTACCTTACCCGCACCCTAAGTCCGACACTACCGCACACTCAACTTTCCCGCACCCTAACCCTAAATCTCACACTTACCTGTCCGCTCCCTAATGCTAAATCCCTCACTATCGCACACTTACCTGTCCGCTCCCTAATGCTAAATCCCTCACTATCGCACACTTAGCGACTCGCTCTCACACGTTGCCCATGCCGATGTTTCGGCTGTCGAGATTTCACCTTGTCGATCATCTGTCTCGTCGGTCTTCTCGAGTCGGTCTTCTTAGCGTCTGTGTTTCGGCGTGTCGATCAACTCAAGGGGACCCAAAAATACACATGTAGTCTAATTGACCATTGTTTTAGGTGGTCATTAACAGAGCCATTCTCTGATCAGCACCGACTGCCTTTGTCCATGAGGGACATAGGTGCCACCCCCAGGGTGAATTCACAGTTACCTATCCAGTTGTCATGGTTGTGCTTAAATAGGATTGTCGTGGAGCATTGCTTCACATGATGTGGGAGCTTATTACAGGGGAGCTGCAATCTCTAGGAGATGGCTCTCCCCCATGTGCTGTTAATATCACAGGGTAGGCTGACATCCCTGGAGCGAGCGAATCTTGTCCTATTTGATTTGCGGATGCGCGGTATCTCTATTAGGGCAGGGTCAGAGGCAACAGGTCCCCTGTCAGCAGCCTGTGTGATACAGAGGACAGTGACAGGGCTTTCACTCTTTCCATGTAGATATTGTAGAAGCCCTGGATTCTCTTGGTTAGAAACCTTTGTGGCCTCTCCAGTTGCTGCAGGTATCTGGTGAAGTACATAAAAAAGGGAGCATTGTACTCAGTTAGTGGCCTGATAAGGGATGAGTACAGTCGAATTATGACCTTTTTGGTCTTGGATGCGATGCCGTTATTTGAGATGTATAGTGTAGAAGGCTTTCCTTACCACTATGGACACATGGTAATTGAAGTTTAGTTAGCTGTCAACCTGAAAGTAAAGACTGCAAGGAACCACCATGGAAAGTAAAAAAGTTTAATGTTGAACGAGCGCTTTCACGCACACACAGGTGCGCTTCATCAGGTTACAATCAACAAATGGGGCTCTCCGTTTATATACAAGAAGCAAGCATCAATTAATCAATTATATAAACAATAATGATTTAATTAATTCTATAATCAATTCACTACTTAAAGCAACAAACTAAAAACGTCTATCTAATGCCTTTTTCTCATGAATCAAATCTAAAAAAAGGCCATTATCAGAATTAATATTATATTTTTTGAGTTCTTTTTCATGGAAATAGATTCACTATCCTAAGATCGAAAGTAGTGATTATATGATATATTCATTGTGTCTCCGTTATAAGACTATTTATATAAAGTATTTATATAACGGCTGTTTATACAAGCATATATCATAATATGTATTATACATTTCATTCAAATCATTCATAAATTCAAAAGTATTATCTAATATAGATCTTTATATAATAAAATAAATAAATGACAACATGTCAAAACCATTCATTCAAAAGTTACTATAATGTCCGCTGGCTTAATCAGCGAGGATGAATATAGCAGATAGTTGACCCTATAGTATAACAACTTTCCTTTATTAAAAGCCCCTGTGGACCATTACTTAGTAGTCAGTCAAACAAAAAATTTTTGACCGAGTAGCGCAAGTCCATTTCATAATTAATAATAATATCATAAGATTTATTAGAACTATTCCATCATTCATATTAATATATTCAGGAATCTACGAACATGTTAAAATAGTTTAAAAAATGTATAAAATAGTATAGCTTAATATGAATAAATATCCTGTCAATGCACAAAAACATTGTTAGATGATCGATCAACATCAATTTATATAGAAATACTAAAATATATCAAACTAGAGCAAAATATCAACAGATATTCATTTGTAAATAACGTTACGCTCACTATTTTAATTTAGCTATCCAATTTAATGGCGCGTATCTCCACAAGGGTCAAATTCGTTGGAGCTGCTGAAGTGCTTACAAAAATTAGTCATGAACTGCTGCAATAAATGAATGAATAATAATATTGCCTATTCTTCACTATATAAAAGATGTGTGGATGATGTCATTTTATGTTTAATATTTGTATGTACCAAACTAATCAAAGGGTACTGTTCTGTTACATCAAAAATAGTTATTAATATAGTATCAACATATATCACAACGTTTATCTATCAAAGGGAACAAGAATGTTAAGATATAACATGATATCAGTCCTATAAGGGGGGAACCAACATGTGTTGAATGGTAATGTAATATATTAAAATACTTGAGATGTTTGATGTGTGGAGAACATAAAATAAGAGAAATCAAAGGTACTGGGTGATCATAATAAGGCAGGACGGATACTGACTACTGAATTAAGTCCAGGTGGAACATGGGATTTAAGCCTCAGAATCCATCTCAATTCAAACATTTCAATTGTACCTAAATGGTCTCCTTCCCTTCTGTTGGGATTAACTACTTGTAAAACCAAAAAGCTGAAGCTATGATGGGATTTTTCATGACAATGTGTAGCTAAAGCATTTGTAAGATTGTTCTTCTTTATGTCATATATATGATTATAGACACGGTCCTTTAGCCTACGTGATGTCATTCCTACGTAGTAGGCATCACATTGATTACATGTCGCTAAATAAATGACATTTTTAGTGTCACATGTTGCATAAAATGTTGGTTTAAAATTCATGTTAATACCAACAATATTAAGGTCTTGGATCTTTTTAATATATTTGCATAGTGAGCATCTATTACATGCATAAGTACCTCTTTTGATTCTGGTTCTTATATCAACCGGAACCGTGTCTAATTTTTCTTTACAAAGTATCCTTTTGATGTTTAAGCAATTACTAAATCTAAAAGTGGGTTTTTTCCCCACTATCTGCATAAGAGAAGGATCCAGTAATAATATCTTCCAATTACCTCTGATAATTTTGATTAACTGTTCAACATCATTGGTGTATTTAATTCCATATGCAACACATTAATTATTTTTCCCTTTGAAAGAAGTAAAACTTCTCCTCTTTGCACATACTGGTGCTTGTGTGTATGTTTTTAATACACTATTAATTAATTCAGATGGATAGCCCCTGTCTATAAAGTATTCCCTTTGATGTTCTATTAGCTCTAGAGCATCTTGCTCATTGCTACATAACCTATATATCCTAGCTATCTGACCTTCTACAATGTTACGGAAAACATGACGTGGGTGTAAACTATCATAATGAAGTATACTGTTCTTCCAACAAGATTTTCTGTACAGGGTAGTGGTTAAGCTATTATCATTCTCCTTTGTGATGGTGATATCCAGGAAGTTAGCACTTATTAGGGAACATTCAAATGTAAAATGAAAAAAAGTGGTACTGGAATTCATGTAGCATATGAAATCTTCCAACATGTCCATGCTTCCATTCCAAAGCATCAAGATGTCGTCTACAAAACGCCTGTATAATATGACGTTTTCAAACCTACAATCTCCAAATATGAACTCTTGTTCCCATTTATAAACTACTAAATTGGCATACGCATTGGCACAGGGAGTGCCCA
Source organism: Protopterus annectens (assembly GCF_019279795.1). Classification (NCBI taxonomy): domain Eukaryota; kingdom Metazoa; phylum Chordata; order Ceratodontiformes; family Protopteridae; genus Protopterus; species Protopterus annectens. Next base: position 291,126,532 of record NC_056742.1, read on the forward strand.
TGGCTACTCCCCATGTCTGTGCATATACCTTATTGTCAAACAAGAAAATGTTATTATTCAAAATTAGATCTAGCAAGCAACAAATATTCATTATTTCATTACTATCCATAGTACCAAGTTTGACTAGGTGGTCTCTTATTGCATCTAAACCATAGTTATTAGGGATACTAGTAAATAAACTTTTAATATCCATCGTAACTAGTAAGGTATTATGATGAATACTGTCCCTTACTACGTCTTGCTTTAAGTCATCCAGGAGATTATACGAATTTTTCAAGATGGTAGGAATAGCATTAACCATTGTTCCTAACTTGTGCTGTACATAATGAGAGATGTTTTCCGTAACCCAATTTTCACCTGACACTATTGGTCGTAATGGCGGGGGGGGGTCTTCATTTTTATGTAGCTTCGGTAATCCTTTAATAACAGGAATGAGGGGTGACTCTATAATTAAAAAATCATAGAGCACTTTATCTATAGACCTAGTCATTAATAGATCATATATGGTATCATACACATAATTAACAATGGAAATTACTTTTGACTTATCTATAATTTTATATGCCTCATCATTATTCAGCATATTATACATTAATTCTTTGTATGTAGTTGCGTCTAAGGCAACTATCCCCCCTCCCTTGTCTGCTGGTTTAAATACTAATTCAGTGTCATAAGAAAGGTTATCCAAAGCACTTTTGTTCATAATTAAGATTAACAAAGACACCTTTATGTTTCTTATGTTCATAGTAAGCATAGAAGTCGCATTCACATGCACGTACAAAACAATCAACTGTCTGTGGCATAGGAGGTACATAATGGCTTTTCCTTTTACAGATTAAAGTTCTAAAATCAAAATCATCATTGTCAGATGTATTATCTTTGTACAATATCCTCAACGATAGTTTTCGTGCAAACAGGCGTAAGCCTATTAAGGTATCTGATATCAGACTTCCTTTCGAAGGAATATATGAAAGACCCTTATTTAACACACATTGCTCATCCACTGAAAAAGTCTTAGATGATAAGTTAAAAAACAAACAGTTCAATTTCTTGCTTTTCTTCTCCGTTCTGGCATCTCCTCTGATATCTTTCTTTTCATCCTTCCCCGACTGACCGAGCGCGTGCGTGCGCTCTTATGAAGGGGAAAGTTTAAAGGCACAGATGTAACAAATATATTACTCGCATTGCCAGTCTTGGGCTTAGCACCCAAACTATCAGTATTAATCAAGCCTAGTTGATTGCAGGGTAAAGATGAATTAGAATGACCGGATTCTCGGTCAATAATGTCACTTACTTGATTATCAGGCAGCGAAGAAGTAGATAGGGACCCGCTTAAAATGGGAGGTTCGTTGACTGTCATCTGTGACTGTTCAGGTGCACGAGTTATTTCAGGTCCTTCCCTTTGATTAGTTCTGGGCCAGACAAAGATGCGACCTAATTGAAAATATTGATAGTCTCGCCTTAGTTTCTTCAGTTCAATTTGCTCTAGTTTGTTACTATAAAGAGCTAGTTGTTTGTTCATGTTGTGTATTTTTTGAATACAAAACTCTGTTTGAAAATTCATACTGAGAAACTTATGTTGTTCTTCCACTTTAGTTAGGAGCTCTGCTTCAATGGGTAGAAAATAGTCCAGTAGCAGTTGTATATATTTGTTGCCAAAGTCAATATTAAGTTGTTGCCACTTACGTAGTAGCTCTGGGTGGCTATCCCCGTAACTCGGCATACACAGAACTCGCATGCCGCGGGGGATAACCTTAAAGTGAAGACACGCTTGTAGGTGTCTTTTTTGCCATACAAGCCTGTGTAGGCGATACAAATCGTTCTCTAGGCTTCTTAGTCGGCTGAAGAAATCATGCACGTTTTCATTGCTGCTGGCAGTAGTAGTAGGCACTTCACATCTAACATCCAGATTTAACAACGGGTTATCTTTTTGATAAAATAGACAGTTCCAACTATCGGTTCCCAAAGACATAGGTGCCACCCCCAGGGTGAATTCACAGTTACCTATCCAGTTGTCATGGTTGTGCTTAAATAGGATTGTCGTGGAGCATTGCTTCACATGATGTGGGAGCTTATTACAGAGGAGCTGCAATCTCTAGGAGATGGCTGTCCCCCATGTGCTTTTAATATCACAGGCTAGGCTGACATCCCTGGAGCGAGCGAATCTTGTCCTATTTGATTTGCGGATGCGCGGTATCTCTATTAGGGCAGGGTCAGAGGCAACAGGTCCCCTGTCAGCAGCCTGTGTGATACAGAGGACAGTGACAGGGCTTTCACTCTTTCCATGTAGATATTGTAGAAGCCCTGGATTCTCTTGGTTAGAAACCTTTGTGGCCTCTCCAGTTGCTGCAGGTATCTGGTGAAGTACATAAAAAAGGGAGCATTGTACTCAGTTAGTGGCCTGATAAGGGATGAGTACAGTGGAATTATGACCTTTTTGGTCTTGGATGCGATGCCGTTATTTATGAGATGTATAGTGTAGAAGGCTTTCCTTACCACTATGGACACATGGTAATTGAAGTTTAGTTAGCTGTCAACCTGTGTTCCCAAGTCTTGCACCATTGGGTTTGAGCTTAGAGGGGTGCCATCTATATCATATTTAGCAGGGGCTGCTACTTTGCTAAAGGAGATAGAGATATTTCTTTTGTGTTTAGTTTTAGTCCATGGCTTTGGCAGCAATCATTTGTGTCATTTCCTTCCTTAATATGTTGTTATCATTGGGGGACTTTGATTGCGTCCAGTTTACAGTTGTCTGCAAACTTGGTAAGCCACAGGCCATTTACTTTCAAATGTATTTCGCTGAGCTGAAGTCCAGGCAAATCATTGGTGGACCCAGTTGCAGATCTTTGTGGTACATTTTTGATTAACTGGTCTACTGGTGGAAGTACACTCCCTAATTTTGACAGTGTGCATTCTATCGGTGAGCCAGTTTGCTACCCATCTAGTGATGCACCAGAGTTTCTCAGTGATCCCCGAGTTTGGAATTGTGCCATATGCCTTGATTAAATCAAGATAGGTGGTATGTACTGCGTTCCTTTCATCCAGGGCTTTGTTCACATTCTCAGTCCACCAGATTTAATAAGCAAGAGCTACCCTCCAAAAAGCCAAACTGGGTTGGATCAAGAATTTGAAGGTTGCTTATGTCCTGGTTGATGAGGTCAATGATGATTCTTTCCATGATTTTGCAGATGAGGCTAGGCTTTGTGCAAGGGGATTACTATTGCTGTTTTCTACTCCACCAGCACAAAACCAGTGCTCAGGATATTGTAGAGTGCCAAGTGGTTCCACTAGGTCTTGTTTTAGATTGTTTAGTAAGCAGCTTGGGATATTGTTTGGTCCCATAGAGGCCGTATTTTTTGCCTTGGAGAGTGCCTGTTATGACCTGTTCTTTGAAGATGCTTTGTAGAGGGCTGGTGTTAAGAATGCTGTGAGGTATGGCTGTTGGGGACAGGGGGATGAAGAAATCTGTCAGCTGTCAGGTTGGCAGTTTCTTCATGTTCAGTTTGAGTGGTGCCATCCACTGTAAGTTTGGCACATCTGAGTATTCCCTTTTAGGTTTTAGGCATAGGTAAAGAATGCCTTATTCTCTTTAGCTAGGGATGCTAATTTAGTTGTGTAACTAGTTTTAGAGGACTTTACAAGTTTTTTTTTATTTGCTTGTTTAAGCTGTGGAGGGTAAGTTCCTTCTTGTTTTAAGTTATTAGTTCTTTTATTATACAACTTATTTATACTTGTAGTCCACCAGGGAGGCTTATTTTTTTCGAGAAGCTCTGGTTTTAGTCCTGTCCGGTACTAACAAGCCAATACATTTAAGTTTGTTTAAGTGGCTACATAGGACATTTGTGTACTCACCTGCATAGTAATCATTGCTGGCTGTTTTAGCAGGGGCTTTGAAACCTTTTATACCATCGCTTAGAAGGCCATAGTTTGCTTTTGAGAAATTTTTCACTTTTTGATCCTGTAGGGGGGTGTCAGGTCTGATTCTTCACTTCAAACCAAACAGATTTATGGTCTGACTTAACCAGGGAGGGCAACACACTGTGAGTATTGCAGTGACCCCCCCCCCCCAATGTTGGTCTCAGACATTTGAGTTCTTTGTTGGGGTGCAGACTATTCCAGGGCATTTGAATTAAGAAAGTCCAGGAAACTCAGAGCAGTCGTGTTTGTGCTTGTTTAAGTTGCCCAGTCAGTGGATGCGTAGTTGAAGTCTCCAATTACCAGTGTGTTAGACTGACTGCGGAAGGTCCAGATAGATGGTGTGTTTCTCCTGGTTCATGGTGGGGGACTTGTAGGGTGCCCTTAGATGTGATGGGGTATTTTACTAGTTATTTGGACCTTGAGTAGTTAGAGAGTTCTGTTTCACCAGTCTCCAGGTACATTTGGATTTAATGAAAGTTAGTGCACCTCCACCTTTGGTTCTCTCATGCTAATTTTTGGAGTGTGAACTTGTAAAAGGCACTGTAAGCTTGTATGGCTGGGATGCTATCTGCAGCTTGAACCAAGTCTCCGTGACTGCACAGACTTCAGCATCTTCCGAGATGCGATTTCAAGGAGTGCAGTTCATTGTTTAGGTTCCTAGCATTAAGCATCATGACCCTGAGTTTGTCTCTAGTGGAGTTTTTTACGTTGGAAGTTTTGTTGTTTTGACTTGGCCTAAAAAAGGCACGATGGGGGAGGCAAGTGTTTTTGCCAGTATTCGAAAGCTTCCAGGAGACAGGTGAATGCCATTTTTGGCAAAGCATCATTGCTGTCAGCCATGTCTTCCCAGGCTGATGGATACTGGATCCCCCTGAAGTGACATCAGAAGCTAAGCCAGTTGTTGAAATCTATCATTTTTTGTTTGTACTGTAGCATCATCCTAGGTGAAGGTATAATGCTGCTTAGAGCTAAGGACATATTTGCCTGGGAGACACAATATGAGAGTTCATTCATGTCTCTCTCTATATACTCCACAGAGGTACGTCTCAAGTCAGTCACTCCGCATATATTATGACGGAGTCATAGCAGCAATTGTTGCTGAGTGACTTAATTGCGTGCGTGACTTGACGGATCCTGGCATCTGACCATGACAACCTTCTTGTCCATCCTGGTGAGAGGGACATCTTTGTGCCTCATTGTTGAGTTAGCTATGACCAGGACATTTGGCTTTGAGGTGTTTTGCCTTAGGGCCTTAATACACAGTGTCTCAGCAATTGTGTGTACTGGCAAATTCTCTTTGCGTACCAGTATGTGTGGGTTGTTTGTGCTTGGGAGATCTCTAGTCTTTTGGCAGGCTGTTGGAGAGCACCTCCACACATTTGGGTTTGTGTATTGACTTTATCTTGTGTAAGAAGAAAAGTGGGTGTGCTAACAACCTGTTTGATGTTTTGTTTGTTACTTGACAGGAATGATTCAAGTTTCATGGTATAATTACATCTCTCTCATGTATTTGTGTGCTTTAGGAGCAGGTGGTTGTCAGGATACACAAGACAGTTGCTACATTGGCTCTGCATGCCCATGTCAATCAGACTGGCTTGAGACATGTTGGGAAACTGATTGTATTAGCAAGTAATTCCCAAGTACTAGTTTGAGAGAGGGCAAACTAGATCAGCTATTATGGGATTAACATGGGGACAATTATTTTGAAGATCAAGGATGAAAAGATAGGTGATGCCGCTCAGTGCTCAGCTGAGTTGCCACAGTGCAGAATTGTGCAGCTGAGTTGCCCAAAGAGCAGCAGGGACACCTGGGAA